>NW_025727601.1:27500-32500 GCF_021461385.2 Schistocerca piceifrons | reverse complement strand
CCTTCCGTCAATTCCTTTAAGTTTCAGCTTTGCAACCATACTTCCCCCGGAACCCAAAAGCTTTGGTTTCCCGGAGGCTGCCCGCCGAGTCATCGGAGGAACTGCGGCGGATCGCTGGCTGGCATCGTTTATGGTTAGAACTAGGGCGGTATCTGATCGCCTTCGAACCTCTAACTTTCGTTCTTGATTAATGAAAACATACTTGGCAAATGCTTTCGCTTCTGTTCGTCTTGCGACGATCCAAGAATTTCACCTCTAACGTCGCAATACGAATGCCCCCGCCTGTCCCTATTAATCATTACCTCGGGTTCCGAAAACCAACAAAATAGAACCGAGGTCCTATTCCATTATTCCATGCACACAGTATTCAGGCGGGCTTGCCTGCTTTAAGCACTCTAATTTGTTCAAAGTAAACGTGCCGGCCCACCGAGACACTCAATAAAGAGCACCCTGGTAGGATTTCAACGGGGTCCGCCTCGGGACGCACGAGCACGCACGAGGCGGTCGCACGCCTTCGGCTCGCCCCACCGGCAGGACGTCCCACGATACATGCCAGTTAAACACCGACGGGCGGTGAACCAACAGCGTGGGACACAAATCCAACTACGAGCTTTTTAACCGCAACAACTTTAATATACGCTATTGGAGCTGGAATTACCGCGGCTGCTGGCACCAGACTTGCCCTCCAATAGATACTCGTTAAAGGATTTAAAGTGTACTCATTCCGATTACGGGGCCTCGGATGAGTCCCGTATCGTTATTTTTCGTCACTACCTCCCCGTGCCGGGAGTGGGTAATTTGCGCGCCTGCTGCCTTCCTTGGATGTGGTAGCCGTTTCTCAGGCTCCCTCTCCGGAATCGAACCCTGATTCCCCGTTACCCGTTACAACCATGGTAGGCGCAGAACCTACCATCGACAGTTGATAAGGCAGACATTTGAAAGATGCGTCGCCGGTACGAGGACCGTGCGATCAGCCCAAAGTTATTCAGAGTCACCAAGGCAAACGGACCGGACGAGCCGACCGATTGGTTTTGATCTAATAAAAGCGTCCCTTCCATCTCTGGTCGGGACTCTGTTTGCATGTATTAGCTCTAGAATTACCACAGTTATCCAAGTAACGTGGGTACGATCTAAGGAACCATAACTGATTTAATGAGCCATTCGCGGTTTCACCTTAATGCGGCTTGTACTGAGACATGCATGGCTTAATCTTTGAGACAAGCATATGACTACTGGCAGGATCAACCAGGGAGCTGCGTCAACTAGAGCTGAGCAGCCGGCCGCCCGGGAGTGTGTCCCGGGGGCCCGCGCGAACACGCAAGCGTCCGCTCAATCATTCTGCAAACAGGAGGAGGCTGAGCTCCCCTGCACAATACACCTCGAAACCCTCTCAGGTCCCGGCGGCGCGCAGCGCCGTCCCAAGTACTTGGTCGGGTTCGAGAGAGGCGCAATCGCCCGGAGTTAGGCGAGTAGACGCTTTCGGTGCGACCACCCGTGCTCCCAACTGAGCTTGCCGCTGCCGACAGAGGCCCGGGAGCGTGCTGTCGTGGCATTGCCGGCGGGAGACAACACGCGCCACCTACGGTGACCGGCAGCTCCAACGCCAGCGCCACAGAAGGACAAAAGCCCCACTTGGGTGCCGAAGCGAACTCTCCCAGCACAGCGCACGCGCCAACACATCCGCACAGCTGCGATACAAACCACCAGCGAGAACCGCTGGGGCGACCGAGCAGCAGACGGCGTCGCGGCGCCGAGCGCCGGGCGGCGGCGCATCCTCAACGCACACAGTCCTCAATCGGACCAGCACACTGAAGATGTCCACCGCGCTTCGCACCGGGCCCGCGAGGACCTACTTTGGCCGCACGGCGCCGCGCGCAGGGTGCGCCGGCGCGCAGCTGCGACGCCTGCCGCGTCCGTCGGCCGGCGCGCCTGCCACTGGCCGCCCCCACCAGCCGGCTGTAGCGCGTGCGCCCACGCACCGCGCGGCCAGCACGCCGGGAGGCGCCCCCTCACCGGCCGGGGACGGTCCCACCCAGCCACCGCCGCGTATCGCTTCACACCCAGATGCCGTTCAGTTTCGTCGGCATGGTGGGTATCGCTGGAACAACCGGTTCGTACCTCAACCTATCGTCGCCATCACCGATTCACCCCTAGCGAGAACAACCGCACCACAACAGGTTACCATTTGTTCATTTGCGTAACTTCACCAGAAAACGCAGGCGTCCATCGCCATTTGCAACTTCAACGATTATTGCATGCCTGTGTCAGGTGTCACGCCACACTACGTCTGCCCACATACACGCAACAAAATGTGCACGCCTAGACAATACGTGGAAGGTGGCCCCCGTACGTATGCGATGTCCATTGCTCGAACGACTGTCAACCGGCCTCTGTAGCATGTCGCAGATATGGAACGCGGTGCACCATGCCATCACGGTGTGTGAGGAGAGACGACTAGGTCCGAATACATCAACAGACAGCTCATGCTGATCGCCATCCACGGCGTCCGTTCCTCCCACACGTCTCTATGGCGTACCACACTGCAATCCAGCTCTCATAGGGAGACGACACGTAGCTGCGTGCACAATATTTGCACTGTATGGTCCGCCGTTTTTGGGCGCAGTCGTTGTACGGTCACACATGTGCCACGATGTATCATTCGGTACATAAGGACGAATGTGCAGTACAGATTGTGGTTTACGCGTACGACATTAGCGGACGGTTGACACAGGCCGCACCACAACGTAGCCTGAGTACGTCGCATGCGAAGGGCATTGAACATGCAAACTTCTCACCAACCAGCTTGCGAAGGCAGGGGGGCAAGGTGGGGACGTGGGGAGGGGCGGCATGTACGTCCTGCTGCCATCCACATTACAGTGTACAGCAGGAGCATGTGGAAAGTCAGCAAGACTTGCAAGGTGTTTAACATGAAGCGATACACAGGGGAGCGGGCAGTGCGAGTAGCGAACTATATTGCGAGGGTTGCGGGTGGGCAACACTACACTAATTGAACGAGTCGTATAACAATTACAGAGCAGGTTTAGGCGACAACATGGGTTACGTTAGGGGACAACGTGGGTTACGTTAGGGGACAACGTGGGTTACTTTAGGGGACAACGTGGGTTAGGTTAAGGCACAACGTGGGTTAGGTTAAGGCACAACGTGGGTTAGGTTAAGGCACAACGTGGGTTAGGTTAAGGCACAACGTGGGTTAGGTTAAGGCACAACGTGGGTTAGGTTAAGGCACAACATGGGTTAGGTTAAGGCACAACATGGGTTAGGTTAAGGCACAACATGGGTTAGGTTAAGGCACAACGTGGGTTAGGTTAAGGCACAACGTGGGTTAGGTTAAGGCACAACGTGGGTTAGGTTAAGGCACAACATGGGTTAGGTTAAGGCACAACATGGGTTAGGTTAAGGCACAACATGGGTTAGGTTAAGGCACAACATGGGTTAGGTTAAGGCACAACATGGGTTAGGTTAAGGCACAACATGGGTTAGGTTAAGGCACAACATGGGTTAGGTTAAGGCACAACATGGGTTAGGTTAAGGCACAACGTGGGTTAGGTTAAGGCACAACGTGGGTTAGGTTAAGGCACAACATGGGTTAGGTTAAGGCACAACATGGGTTAGGTTAAGGCACAACATGGGTTAGGTTAAGGCACAACATGGGTTAGGTTAAGGCACAACATGGGTTAGGTTAAGGCACAACATGGGTTAGGTTAAGGCACAACATGGGTTAGGTTAAGGTACAACATGGGTTAGGTTAAGGTACAACATGGGTTAGGTTAAGGTACAACATGGGTTAGGTTAAGGTACAACATGGGTTAGGTTAAGGTACAACATGGGTTAGGTTAAGGTACAACATGGGTTAGGTTAAGGTACAACATGGGTTAGGTTAAGGTACAACATGGGTTAGGTTAAGGTACAACATGGGTTAGGTTAAGGTACAACATAGGTTAGGTTAAGGTACAACATAGGTTAGGTTAAGGTACAACATAGGTTAGGTTAAGGTACAACATAGGTTAGGTTAAGGTACAACATAGGTTAGGTTAAGGTACAACATAGGTTAGGTTAAGGTACAACATAGGTTAGGTTAAGGTACAACATAGGTTAGGTTAAGGTACAACATAGGTTAGGTTAAGGTACAACATAGGTTAGGTTAAGGTACAACATAGGTTAGGTTAAGGTACAACATAGGTTAGGTTAGGTTAGGTTAGGTTACACGTTGTTGTAAGGAAAGGTGTAGGGGGGGGGGGGGCGGGGGCGGCAGGTTCGTTGATAGTGATTATAGTAAGTGAATGCTTGTGACATGATCAGATTTGTCACGTCAGGATGCACCTTTGGCTTATTAGAGGCGGCGCTCCAATTCTATGCTTGTGTGAGACCTGTGTCTTTGACTCATGTCATTGTTTGTGCGCTGTGACAGGAGGTACTATTGTGATGTTGGGTGCACCGTTGTATAGGACATGTGTGGGTGTTGGTGCCTGGTCTGCGCAATGGTGGATGTCGAAAGGCTGGGATATTGTATTTTCCGCATGGACCTCCTGGTCTGGTTGTGATAGTGTGGATTGTGTAATGTGGCGGAGAAGATGCACTGGATGTTGTTCCATGCTGGTGCTTACATATTGTATGTGCGCCTGTTAGAAGCAGAGAGTGGTGCGTGATCAGAGTGTCTGGCTGACGTGTGGTTCCCATTGTGGGCAGACTCTTTCAGCATGTATACGGACAGTTGTGTATATTTGCTGTAGTTTGATGGCTCTGCATTGATTACTAATCAGCGCCGTGTGTACGGGTAATCTGGTTCCAGTCCAAAATGTTCCATCTGTGTACATTAGTGACAAAGACTCCCCCCATGCAGTGGGGCTCGGTCTGTTATAGCTCTTCCGCGTAATATATTTGCCCCACGTTTTTGCGACTGCGAGTGCGAGTGCAACGCGCATGGGGACCGACATGCTGATGGCTCGGTATCGGACGCCGTACAGTGAGCAACGCGATCG
>NW_025727601.1:20000-22500 GCF_021461385.2 Schistocerca piceifrons | reverse complement strand
CGGTCACGAATGAAGCCCGCGGTGGAGATGGGCTTCTTGGTGAAGAGGTCCGCCCAGAAGTCCAGCAGACCAGGGATGGCAGGTGGCGGCTGGAGCAGGGTGCCATCCAAGAGGCCGCGCACGCAACGTGCACGCGACCGTCGGAAGGCATCCTGCGTTCTCGCGTACTCCCAGCGGCGCCGCTTGCGCTTCTGCGTCGGCGGCGCGGCAGGCGGCCGCTTCGATGGTTGGCGCGGCCGCTGTGTCCTGGTGATCGATCTCTCCCCTCTGGACCCGACCGACGCAAGGGCATCCGGGAGCATGCCCAGGATGACATCGGGCGGCGTGCCCCGCCCCAGACCTATGACACGATCCAGGGCAGAGAAACGCTGGGCGGAAGCGGGTAGCCCCGCCAGATGCTCCCAGATGGCGGCGTCAGTCGGCCCCTCCGGCGGCGGCCCGGTGGTGTCGGCCGCGAAGTCCTCGGCTGCGTCGACGGGCGGCGCAGCGGCCTCGCCCGCGTCAGGCAGCGGGCTCGCTACTCCCCGGCGGGACGCCGGCTCTTCCCCCCGACCGATCTCAAGCGCCTCCATGAATTGGCGGACAAGCTGCTTGTGGGCAGCTTGCCGCCGTCGGCACTTGATTGCCTCAAGCGTTCGGTCGGGGAACATCCTGATGAGTTCTTGATTTACAAAGAAGAACCGGGCGTCCCTCTCGAGGAACAGTTCGGCCTCTGCCTTGGCGAGCGACAGGACTTCTTCCTCCGTCCACCTCGCGCGATGCCTCTCCGTGACGATCTCCGCGTTGGCGGCCGCAAGGTGTTGGCGGCGGCGATGGACCCCGAGACCGTTCTTGGTGGTGAAGCTGCGGTGGCACTCACTACAGGTATACATAGCTGCAAAAGTTACAAAATTTTCGGCACGGCCGGTTGGCCGGCTAGGTGCTGGGGAAGTTGGGGTGGCACCTTCAGCGGAAGGGCCACCACTTTTTCTCTGAATACTGCCCCCAACTAACAAAGGGATAGTGCGAGGGGGGGCTGGTAACCCCCCCAAGCCCCTGGTGCGGTCTTCCACTCTGCGAAAATCAGCGGGCCCACGAGAAGGGGAGAAGACCGCAGGAGAGGAGAGGCTAAGAGGGCTAGGCCCATGTATTGCGCATCACTCTCCCTGTAACTACAACCCAAGGAAGGCACCTCGCAGCAGCAGCACGACTACATCAAGACCGCACTTCGAAAAGCCAAGTCCGGATGCAGCCACACCGCCGCCACTTGGCCACCTTAAGAGAGTCATAGTTACTCCCGCCGTTTACCCGCGCTTGCTTGAATTTCTTCACGTTGACATTCAGAGCACTGGGCAGAAATCACATTGCGTCAACACCCGCTAGGGCCATCGCAATGCTTTGTTTTAATTAGACAGTCGGATTCCCCCAGTCCGTGCCAGTTCTGAGTTGATCGTTGAATGGCGGCCGAAGAGAATCCGCGCACCCGCGCGCCCCCGGAGGAGCACGCTAAGGCGGACGCGGCCTCGCAGCAAGGAAGATCCGTGGGAGGCCAAGGCACGGGACCGAGCTCGGATCCTGCACGCAGGTTGAAGCACCGGGGCGCGAACGCCGCGCAGGCGCGCGCATCCTGCACCGCCGGCCAGCACGAGGCCGACCAACGGCGAGAGCAGACCACGCCCGCGCTAAACGCCCGCACTTACCGGCACCCCTACGGCACTCACCTCGCCCAGGCCCGGCACGTTAGCGCTGACCCACTTCCCGACCAAGCCCGACACGCCCCGATCCTCAGAGCCAATCCTTATCCCGAAGTTACGGATCCAATTTGCCGACTTCCCTTACCTACATTATTCTATCGACTAGAGGCTCTTCACCTTGGAGACCTGCTGCGGATATGGGTACGAACCGGCGCGACACCTCCACGTGGCCCTCTCCCGGATTTTCAAGGTCCGAGGGGAAGATCGGGACACCGCCGCAACTGCGGTGCTCTTCGCGTTCCAAACCCTATCTCCCTGCTAGAGGATTCCAGGGAACTCGAACGCTCATGCAGAAAAGAAAACTCTTCCCCGATCTCCCGACGGCGTCTCCGGGTCCTTTTGGGTTACCCCGACGAGCATCTCTAAAAGAGGGGCCCGACTTGTATCGGTTCCGCTGCCGGGTTCCGGAATAGGAACCGGATTCCCTTTCGCCCAACGGGGGCCAGCACAAAGCGCATCATGCTATGACGGCCCCCATCAACATCGGATTTCTCCTAGGGCTTAGGATCGACTGACTCGTGTGCAACGGCTGTTCACACGAAACCCTTCTCCGCGTCAGCCCTCCAGGGCCTCGCTGGAGTATTTGCTACTACCACCAAGATCTGCACCGACGGCGGCTCCAGGCAGGCTCACGCCCAGACCCTTCTGCGCCCACCGCCGCGACCCTCCTACTCGTCAGGGCTTCGCGGCCGGCCGCAAGGACCGGCCATGACTGCCAGACTGACGGCCGAGTATAGGCACGACGCTTCAGCGCCATCCATTTTCAG
>NW_025727601.1:12500-15000 GCF_021461385.2 Schistocerca piceifrons | reverse complement strand
ACCGGCCGGGGACGGTCCCACCCAGCCACCGCCGCGTATCGCTTCACACCCAGATGCCGTTCAGTTTCGTCGGCATGGTGGGTATCGCTGGAACAACCGGTTCGTACCTCAACCTATCGTCGCCATCACCGATTCACCCCTAGCGAGAACAACCGCACCACAACAGGTTACCATTTGTTCATTTGCGTAACTTCACCAGAAAACGCAGGCGTCCATCGCCATTTGCAACTTCAACGATTATTGCATGCCTGTGTCAGGTGTCACGCCACACTACGTCTGCCCACATACACGCAACAAAATGTGCACGCCTAGACAATACGTGGAAGGTGGCCCCCGTACGTATGCGATGTCCATTGCTCGAACGACTGTCAACCGGCCTCTGTAGCATGTCGCAGATATGGAACGCGGTGCACCATGCCATCACGGTGTGTGAGGAGAGACGACTAGGTCCGAATACATCAACAGACAGCTCATGCTGATCGCCATCCACGGCGTCCGTTCCTCCCACACGTCTCTATGGCGTACCACACTGCAATCCAGCTCTCATAGGGAGACGACACGTAGCTGCGTGCACAATATTTGCACTGTATGGTCCGCCGTTTTTGGGCGCAGTCGTTGTACGGTCACACATGTGCCACGATGTATCATTCGGTACATAAGGACGAATGTGCAGTACAGATTGTGGTTTACGCGTACGACATTAGCGGACGGTTGACACAGGCCGCACCACAACGTAGCCTGAGTACGTCGCATGCGAAGGGCATTGAACATGCAAACTTCTCACCAACCAGCTTGCGAAGGCAGGGGGGCAAGGTGGGGACGTGGGGAGGGGCGGCATGTACGTCCTGCTGCCATCCACATTACAGTGTACAGCAGGAGCATGTGGAAAGTCAGCAAGACTTGCAAGGTGTTTAACATGAAGCGATACACAGGGGAGCGGGCAGTGCGAGTAGCGAACTATATTGCGAGGGTTGCGGGTGGGCAACACTACACTAATTGAACGAGTCGTATAACAATTACAGAGCAGGTTTAGGCGACAACATGGGTTACGTTAGGGGACAACGTGGGTTACGTTAGGGGACAACGTGGGTTACTTTAGGGGACAACGTGGGTTAGGTTAAGGCACAACGTGGGTTAGGTTAAGGCACAACGTGGGTTAGGTTAAGGCACAACGTGGGTTAGGTTAAGGCACAACGTGGGTTAGGTTAAGGCACAACGTGGGTTAGGTTAAGGCACAACGTGGGTTAGGTTAAGGCACAACATGGGTTAGGTTAAGGCACAACATGGGTTAGGTTAAGGCACAACATGGGTTAGGTTAAGGC
Organism: Schistocerca piceifrons; assembly: GCF_021461385.2. Lineage (NCBI taxonomy): Eukaryota > Metazoa > Arthropoda > Insecta > Orthoptera > Acrididae > Schistocerca > Schistocerca piceifrons. The sequence continues at coordinate 13,678 of NW_025727601.1, read as the reverse complement.
ACAACGTGGGTTAGGTTAAGGCACAACGTGGGTTAGGTTAAGGCACAACGTGGGTTAGGTTAAGGCACAACATGGGTTAGGTTAAGGCACAACATGGGTTAGGTTAAGGCACAACATGGGTTAGGTTAAGGCACAACATGGGTTAGGTTAAGGCACAACATGGGTTAGGTTAAGGCACAACATGGGTTAGGTTAAGGCACAACATGGGTTAGGTTAAGGCACAACATGGGTTAGGTTAAGGCACAACGTGGGTTAGGTTAAGGCACAACGTGGGTTAGGTTAAGGCACAACATGGGTTAGGTTAAGGCACAACATGGGTTAGGTTAAGGCACAACATGGGTTAGGTTAAGGCACAACATGGGTTAGGTTAAGGCACAACATGGGTTAGGTTAAGGCACAACATGGGTTAGGTTAAGGCACAACATGGGTTAGGTTAAGGTACAACATGGGTTAGGTTAAGGTACAACATGGGTTAGGTTAAGGTACAACATGGGTTAGGTTAAGGTACAACATGGGTTAGGTTAAGGTACAACATGGGTTAGGTTAAGGTACAACATGGGTTAGGTTAAGGTACAACATGGGTTAGGTTAAGGTACAACATGGGTTAGGTTAAGGTACAACATGGGTTAGGTTAAGGTACAACATGGGTTAGGTTAAGGTACAACATGGGTTAGGTTAAGGTACAACATAGGTTAGGTTAAGGTACAACATAGGTTAGGTTAAGGTACAACATAGGTTAGGTTAAGGTACAACATAGGTTAGGTTAAGGTACAACATAGGTTAGGTTAAGGTACAACATAGGTTAGGTTAAGGTACAACATAGGTTAGGTTAAGGTACAACATAGGTTAGGTTAAGGTACAACATAGGTTAGGTTAAGGTACAACATAGGTTAGGTTAAGGTACAACATAGGTTAGGTTAAGGTACAACATAGGTTAGGTTAAGGTACAACATAGGTTAGGTTAGGTTAGGTTAGGTTACACGTTGTTGTAAGGAAAGGTGTAGGGGGGGGGGGGCGGGGGCGGCAGGTTCGTTGATAGTGATTATAGTAAGTGAATGCTTGTGACATGATCAGATTTGTCACGTCAGGATGCACCTTTGGCTTATTAGAGGCGGCGCTCCAATTCTATGCTTGTGTGAGACCTGTGTCTTTGACTCATGTCATTGTTTGTGCGCTGT
>NW_025727601.1:0-5000 GCF_021461385.2 Schistocerca piceifrons | reverse complement strand
TTCGTTCTTGATTAATGAAAACATACTTGGCAAATGCTTTCGCTTCTGTTCGTCTTGCGACGATCCAAGAATTTCACCTCTAACGTCGCAATACGAATGCCCCCGCCTGTCCCTATTAATCATTACCTCGGGTTCCGAAAACAACAAAATAGAACCGAGGTCCTATTCCATTATTCCATGCACACAGTATTCAGGCGGGCTTGCCTGCTTTAAGCACTCTAATTTGTTCAAAGTAAACGTGCCGGCCCACCGAGACACTCAATAAAGAGCACCCTGGTAGGATTTCAACGGGGTCCGCCTCGGGACGCACGAGCACGCACGAGGCGGTCGCACGCCTTCGGCTCGCCCCACCGCAGGACGTCCCACGATACATGCCAGTTAAACACCGACGGGCGGTGAACCAACAGCGTGGGACACAAATCCAACTACGAGCTTTTTAACCGCAACAACTTTAATATACGCTATTGGAGCTGGAATTACCGCGGCTGCTGGCACCAGACTTGCCCTCCAATAGATACTCGTTAAAGGATTTAAAGTGTACTCATTCCGATTACGGGGCCTCGGATGAGTCCCGTATCGTTATTTTTCGTCACTACCTCCCCGTGCCGGGAGTGGGTAATTTGCGCGCCTGCTGCCTTCCTTGGATGTGGTAGCCGTTTCTCAGGCTCCCCTCTCCGGAATCGAACCCTGATTCCCCGTTACCCGTTACAACCATGGTAGGCGCAGAACCTACCATCGACAGTTGATAAGGCAGACATTTGAAAGATGCGTCGCCGGTACGAGGACCGTGCGATCAGCCCAAAGTTATTCAGAGTCACCAAGGCAAACGGACCGGACGAGCCGACCGATTGGTTTTGATCTAATAAAAGCGTCCCTTCCATCTCTGGTCGGGACTCTGTTTGCATGTATTAGCTCTAGAATTACCACAGTTATCCAAGTAACGTGGGTACGATCTAAGAACCATAACTGATTTAATGAGCCATTCGCGGTTTCACCTTAATGCGGCTTGTACTGAGACATGCATGGCTTAATCTTTGAGACAAGCATATGACTACTGGCAGGATCAACCAGGGAGCTGCGTCAACTAGAGCTGAGCAGCCGGCCGCCCGGGAGTGTGTCCCGGGGGCCCGCGCGAACACGCAAGCGTCCGCTCAATCATTCTGCAAACAGGAGGAGGCTGAGCTCCCCTGCACAATACACCTCGAAACCCTCTCAGGTCCCGGCGGCGCGCAGCGCCGTCCCAAGTACTTGGTCGGGTTCGAGAGAGGCGCAATCGCCCGGAGTTAGGCGAGTAGACGCTTTCGGTGCGACCACCCGTGCTCCCAACTGAGCTTGCCGCTGCGACAGAGGCCCGGGAGCGTGCTGTCGTGGCATTGCCGGCGGGAGACAACACGCGCCACCTACGGTGACCGGCAGCTCCAACGCCAGCGCCACAGAAGGACAAAAGCCCCACTTGGGTGCCGAAGCGAACTCTCCCAGCACAGCGCACGCGCCAACACATCCGCACAGCTGCGATACAAACCACCAGCGAGAACCGCTGGGGCGACCGAGCAGCAGACGGCGTCGCGGCGCCGAGCGCCGGGCGGCGGCGCATCCTCAACGCACACAGTCCTCAATCGGACCAGCACACTGAAGATGTCCACCGCGCTTCGCACCGGGCCCGCGAGGACCTACTTTGGCCGCACGGCGCCGCGCGCAGGGTGCGCCGGCGCGCAGCTGCGACGCCTGCCGCGTCCGTCGGCCGGCGCGCCTGCCACTGGCCGCCCCCACCAGCCGGCTGTAGCGCGTGCGCCCACGCACCGCGCGGCCAGCACGCCGGGAGGCGCCCCCTCACCGGCCGGGGACGGTCCCACCCAGCCACCGCCGCGTATCGCTTCACACCCAGATGCCGTTCAGTTTCGTCGGCATGGTGGGTATCGCTGGAACAACCGGTTCGTACCTCAACCTATCGTCGCCATCACCGATTCACCCCTAGCGAGAACAACCGCACCACAACAGGTTACCATTTGTTCATTTGCGTAACTTCACCAGAAAACGCAGGCGTCCATCGCCATTTGCAACTTCAACGATTATTGCATGCCTGTGTCAGGTGTCACGCCACACTACGTCTGCCCACATACACGCAACAAAATGTGCACGCCTAGACAATACGTGGAAGGTGGCCCCCGTACGTATGCGATGTCCATTGCTCGAACGACTGTCAACCGGCCTCTGTAGCATGTCGCAGATATGGAACGCGGTGCACCATGCCATCACGGTGTGTGAGGGAGAGACGACTAGGTCCGAATACATCAACAGACAGCTCATGCTGATCGCCATCCACGGCGTCCGTTCCTCCCACACGTCTCTATGGCGTACCACACTGCAATCCAGCTCTCATAGGGAGACGACACGTAGCTGCCGTGCACAATATTTGCACTGTATGGTCCGCCGTTTTTGGGCGCAGTCGTTGTACGGTCACACATGTGCCACGATGTATCATTCGGTACATAAGGACGAATGTGCAGTACAGATTGTGGTTTACGCGTACGACATTAGCGGACGGTTGACACAGGCCGCACCACAACGTAGCCTGAGTACGTCGCATGCGAAGGGCATTGAACATGCAAACTTCTCACCAACCAGCTTGCGAAGGCAGGGGGGCAAGGTGGGGACGTGGGGAGGGGCGGCATGTACGTCCTGCTGCCATCCACATTACAGTGTACAGCAGGAGCATGTGGAAAGTCAGCAAGACTTGCAAGGTGTTTAACATGAAGCGATACACAGGGGAGCGGGCAGTGCGGAGTAGCGAACTATATTGCGAGGGTTGCGGGTGGGCAACACTACACTAATTGAACGAGTCGTATAACAATTACAGAGCAGGTTTAGGCGACAACATGGGTTACGTTAGGGGACAACGTGGGTTACGTTAGGGGACAACGTGGGTTACTTTAGGGGACAACGTGGGTTAGGTTAAGGCACAACGTGGGTTAGGTTAAGGCACAACGTGGGTTAGGTTAAGGCACAACGTGGGTTAGGTTTAAGGCACAACGTGGGTTAGGTTAAGGCGACAACGTGGGTTAGGTTAAGGCACAACATGGGTTAGGTTAAGGCACAACGTGGGTTAGGTTAAGGGCACAACGTGGGTTAGGTTAAGGCACAACGTGGGTTAGGTTAAGGCACAACGTGGGTTAGGTTAAGGCACAACGTGGGTTAGGTTAAGGCACAACATGGGTTAGGTTAAGGCACAACATGGGTTAGGTTAAGGCACAACATGGGTTAGGTTAAGGCACAACATGGTTAGGTTAAGGCACAACATGGGTTAGGTTAAGGCACAACGTGGGTTAGGTTAAGGCACAACGTGGGTTAGGTTAGGCACACGTGGGTTAGGTTAAGGCACAACGTGGGTTAGGGTTAAGGCACAACGTGGGTTAGGTTAAGGCACAACATGGGTTAGGTTAAGGCACAACATGGGTTAGGTTAAGGCACAACATGGGTTAGGTTAAGGCACAACATGGGTTAGGTTAAGGCACAACATGGGTTAGGTTAAGGTACAACATGGGTTAGGTTAAGGTACAACATGGGTTAGGTTAAGGTACAACATGGGTTAGGTTAAGGTACAACATGGGTTAGGTTAAGGTACAACATGGGTTAGGTTAAGGTACAACATGGGTTAGGTTAAGGTACAACATGGGTTAGGTTAAGGTACAACATGGGTTAGGTTAAGGTACAACATAGGTTAGGTTAAGGTACAACATAGGTTAGGTTAAGGTACAACATAGGTTAGGTTAAGGTACAACATAGGTTAGTTAAAGGTACAACATAGGTTAGGTTAAGGTACAACATAGGTTAGGTTAAGGTACAACATAGGTTAGGTTAAGGTACAACATAGGTTAGGTTAAGGTACAACATAGGTTAGGTTAAGGTACAACATAGGTTAGGTTAAGGTACAACATAGGTTAGGTTAAGGTACAACATAGGTTAGGTTAAGGTACAACATAGGTTAGGTTAGGTTAGGTTAGGTTACACGTTGTTGTAAGGAAAGGTGTAGGGGGGGGGGCGGGGCGGCAGGTTCGTTGATAGTGATTATAGTAAGTGAATGCTTGTGACATGATCAGATTTGTCACGTCAGGATGCACCTTTGGCTTATTAGAGGCGGCGCTCCAATTCTATGCTTGTGTGAGACCTGTGTCTTTGGACTCATGTCATTGTTTGTGCGCTGTGACAGGAGGTACTATTGTGATGTTGGGTGCACCGTTGTATAGGACATGTGTGGGTGTTGGTGCCTGGTCTGCGCAATGGTGGATGTCGAAAGGCTGGGATATTGTATTTTCCGCATGGACCTCCTGTCTGGTTGTGATAGTGTGGATTGTGTAATGTGGCGGAGAAGATGCACTGGGATGTTGTTCCATGCTGGTGCTTACATATTGTATGTGCGCCTGTTAGAAGCAGAGAGTGGTGCGTGATCAGAGTGTCTGGCTGACGTGTGGTTCCCATTGTGGGCAGACTCTTTCAGCATGTATACGGACAGTTGTGTATATTTGCTGTAGTTTGATGGCTCTGCATTGATTACTAATCAGCGCCGTGTGTACGGGTAATCTGGTTCCAGTCCAAAATGTTCCATCTGTGTACATTAGTGACAAAGACTCCCCCCATGCAGTGGGGCTCGGTCTGTTATAGCTCTTCCGCGTAATATATTTGCCCCACGTTTTTGCGACTGCGAGTGCGAGTGCAACGCGCATGGGGACCGACATGCTGATGGGCTCGGTATCGGACGCCGTACAGTGAGCAACGCGATCGCGTCTCTCGCTCGTAAGTGGTACAGGTCGCGGCTCATGTATAGGGACAGCGGGAATGTCGCATATTGGAAATAACTCTTCATGAAACGCAAGTTATAGGGGTTGGATTGCACTTTACGAGTGCGGGAAACTTCCGCCGTTCATCCGCTGGAGGTGCGCGTGTGGCGGTTGGGGTGGTGCACGAACGGGTGCGGGTGGAGTCATTGCCGGTCCACGGCTTCG
>NW_025727600.1:0-37426 GCF_021461385.2 Schistocerca piceifrons | reverse complement strand
ATACCGATGCTTCTATTCAGGTTTACTGTATCCCTCTGACCTTCTTATTGACAATGAAACACAGATATTGCATCGGAATTAAATACGAAAGGCACAATGCCGACTTAAGTACAAGAAAACTGACTCTTCTTACTGTCTATGTTTTGAACCCTTCCTGTGACACTAGTTATAGATTCCAATGCTTCACTTAAAGTTTACTGTATCCCACTGATCTTCTTAGTGACGATGAAACACAGAAATTGCATCGGAAGTAAATATAAAAGCCAAAATGCCGACTTAAGTACAAGAAAACTGACTCTTCTTACAGTCTATGTTTTGAACCATTCCTGAGACTCTACTTATTGATTCCGATGCTTCATTTCAGGTTTACTGTATCCCTCTGACCTTCTTATTGACGATGAAACACAGATATTGCATCGGAATTAAATACAAAAGGCACAATGCCTACTCAAGTACAAAAAAAAGACTCTTCTTACTGTCTATGATTTGAACCATTGTTGTGACACTAGTTATAGATTCCGATGCTTCACTTCAGGTCTACTGTATCCCTCTGGCCTCCTTATTGACGATGAAACTCAGAAATTGCATCATAATTAAATACAAAAGGCACAATGCCGACTTAAGTACAAGATAATTGATCCTTCTTATTGTCTATGATTTGAACCATTCCTGTGACACTAGTTATAGATTCCGATGCTTTACTTCAGGTTTACTGTTTCCCTCTGACCTTCATACTGACGATGAAACACAGAAATTGCATCGGAATTAAATACAAAAGGCACAATGCCGACTTAAGTACAAGAAAAATGTCTCTTCGTACTGTCAATGTTTTGAACCGTTCCTGTGAAACTAGTTATAGATTCCGATGCATCACTTCAGGTTTTCTGTATCCCTCGTTCTTCTTGATGACGATGAAACACAGAAATTGCATCGGAATTAAAAACAAAAGGCACAATGCCGACTTAAGGACAAGAAACTGACTCTTCTTACTGTCTATGTTTTGAACCATTCCTGTGACACTAGTTATAGATTCCGATGTTTCACTTCAGGTTTACTGTATCCCTCTGACCTTCTTATTGACGATGAAACACAGAAATTGCATCGGAATTAATACAAAAGGTACAATGCCGACTTAAGTACAAGAAAACTGACTCTTCTTACTGTCTATATTTTGAACCATTCATGTGACACTCGTTATAGATTCCGATGCTTTACTTCAGGTTTACTGTATCCCTCTGACCTTCTTATTGGCGATGAAACACAGAAATAGCTTCGGAATTAAGTACAAAAGGCACAATGCCGACTTAAGTACAAGATAACTGACTCTTCTTACTGTCTGTGGTTTGAACCATTCCCGTTACACTAGTTATAGTTTCCGATGCTTCACTTCAGGTTTACTGTATCCCTCTGACCTTCTTATTGACGATGAAACACAGAAATTGCATCGGAATTTAATATAAAAGGCACAATGCCGACTTAAGTACAAGTAAACTAACTCTTCTTACTGTCTATGATTTGAACCATTCCTGTGACACTAGTTATAGATTCCGATGCTTCACTTCAGGCTTACTGTTTCCCTGTGACCTTCTTATTGACGATGAAACACAGAAATTGCATCGGAATTAAATATAAATGGCACAATGCTGACTTAAGTACAAGAAAACTGACTCTTCTTACTGTCTATGTTTTGAACCATTCCTGTGACACTAGTTATAGATTCCGATGCTTCACTTCAGGTTTGCTGTATCCCTCTGACCTTCATATTGACGATGAAACGCAGATATTGCATCGGAATTAAATACAAAACGCACAATGCCGACTTAAGTACAAGAAAACTGATTCTTCTTACGATCTATGTTTTGAACCATTCCTGTGACACTAGTTATAGATTCCGATGCTTTACTTCTGGTTTACTGTATCCCTCTGACCTTCTAATTGACGATGAAACACAGATATTGCATCGGAATTAAATACAAAAGGCACTATGCCGACTTAAGTACAAGAAAACTGACTCTTCTTACTGTCTATGTTTGAACCATTCATGTGATACTAGTTATAGATTCCGATGCTTCACTTCAGGTTTACTGTATCCCTCTGACCTTCACATTGTTGATGAAACACAGATATTGCTTCGGAATTACGTACAAAAGGCACAATGCCGACTTAAGTACAAGATAACTGACTCTTCTTACTGTCTGAGGTTTGAACCATTCCTGTCACACTAGTTATAGATTCCGATGCTTTACTTCAGGTTTACTGTATCCCTCTGACCTTCACATTGTTGATGAAACACAGATATTGCATCGGAATTAAATACAAAAGGCACAATGCCTACTTAAGTACAAAAAAACTGACTCTTCTTACTGTCTATGTTTAGAACCATTATTGTGACACTAGTTATAGATTCCGATGCTTCACTTCAGGTTTACTGTATCCCTCTGGCCTCCTTATTGACGATGAAACTCAGAAATTGCATCATAATTAAATACAAAATGCACAATGCCGACTTAAGTACAAGAAAACTGACTTTTTTTACTGTCTATGTTTTGAACCATTCATGTGACACTCGTTATAGATTCCGATGCTTTACTTCAGGTTTACTGTATCCCTCTGACCTTCTTATTGACGATGAAACACAGAAATTGCTTCGGAATTAATACAAAAGGTACATTGCCGACTTAAGTACAAGAAAACTGACTCTTCTTACTGTCTATATTTTGAACCATTCTTGTGATACTCGTTATAGATTCCAATGCTTTACTTCAGGATTACTGTATCCCTCTGACCTTCTTATTGACGATGAAAAACAGAAATTGCTTCGGAATTAAGTACAAAAGGCACACTGCCGACTTAAGCACAAGGTAACTGACTCTTCTTACTGTCTGTGGTGTGAACCATTCCTGTGACACTAGTTGTAGATTCCAATGCTCCACTTTAGGTTTACTGTATCCCTCTGATGTTCTTATTGACGATGAAACACAGATTGCATCGGAATTAAATACAAACGGCACAATGCCGACTCAAGTACAAGAAAACTGACTCTTCTTACTGCCTATGCTTTGAACCATTCCTGTGACACTAGTTATAGATTCTAATGCTTCACTTCAGGTTTACTGTTTCCCTCTGACCTTCTTATTGACGATGAAACACAGAAATTGCATCGCAAATAAATTCAATAGGCACAATGCCGACTTAAGTACAAGAAAACTGACTCTTCTTACTGTCTATGTTTTGAACCATTCATGTGACACTCGTTATAGATTCTGATGCTTTACTTCAGGTTTACTGTATTCCTCTGACCTTCTTATTGACGATGAAACACAGAAATTGCTTCGGAATTAAATACAAAAGACACAATGCCGACTTAAGTACAAGATAACTGATTCTTCTTATTGTCTATGATTTGAACCATTCCTGTGACACTAGTTACTGATTCCGATGCTTCACTTCAGGTTTACTGTTTCCCTCTGACCTTCTTATTGACGATGAAAAACAGAAATTGCTTCGGAATTAAGTACAAAAGGCACACTGCCGACTTAAGCACAAGGTAACTGACTCTTCTTACTGTCTGTGGTGTGAACCATTCCTGTTACACTAGTTATAGATTCCGATGCTTCACTTCAGGTTTACTGTATCCCTCTGACCTTCTTATTGACGATGAAACACAGATATTGCATCGGAATTAAATACAAAAGGCACTATGCCGACTTAAGTACAAGAAAACTGACTCTTCTTACTGTCTATGTTTTGAACCAGTCCTGTGACACTAGTTATAGATTCCAATGCTCCACTTCAGGTTTACTGTATCCCACTGACCTTCATATTGATGATGAAACACTGAAATTGCATCTGAATTAAATACAAAGGGCACAATGCCGACTTAAGTACAAGAAAACTGACTCTTCTTACTGTCTATGTTTTGAACCATTCTGTGACACTAGTTATAGATTCCGATGCATCACTTCAGGTTTACTGTATCCCTCTGTCCTTCTTGATGACGATGAAACACAGGAATTGCATCGGAATTAAAATACAAATTGCACAATGCCGACTTAAGTACAAGAAAACTGACTCTTCTTACTGTCTGTGTTTTGAACCATTCCTGTGACGCTAGTTATAGATTCCTATGCTTCACTTGAGGTTTACTGTATCCCTCTGACCTTCTTATTGACGATGAAACACAGAAATTGCATCGGAATTAATACAAAAGGTACAATGCCGACTTAAGTACAAGAAAACTGACTCTTCTTACTGTCTATATTTTGAACCATTCATGTGATACTCGTTATAGATTCCAATGCTTTACTTCTGGATTACTGTATCCCTCTGACCTTCTTATTGACGATGAAACACAGAAATTGCTTCGGAATTAAGTACAAAAGGCAAAATGCCGACTTAAGTACAAGATAACTGACTCTTCTTACTGTCTGTGGTTTGAACCATTCCGTTACACTAGTTATAGTTTCCGATGCTTCACTTCAGGTTTACTGTATCCCTCTGACCTTCTTATTGACGATGAAACACAGAAATTGCATCGGAATTTAATATAAAAGGCACAATGCCGACTTAAGTACAAGAAAACTAACTCTTCTAACTGTCTATGTTTGATCCATTCCTGTTACACTAGTTATAGATTACGATGCTTCACTTCAGGTTTACTGTATCCCTCTGACCTTCTTATTGACGATGAAACACAGATATTGCATCGGAATTAAATACAAAAGGCACTATGCCGACTTAAGTACAAGAAAACTGACTCTTCTTACAGTCTATGTTTTTGAACCATTCCTGTGACACTAGTTATAGATTCCGATGCTTCACTTCAGTTTTACTGTATCCTTCTGAAGATCTTATTGACGATGAAACACAGAAATTGCATCGGAATTAAATACAAAAGGCACAATGCCGACTTAAGTACAAGAAAACTGACTCTCCTTACTGTCTATGTACTGAACCATTCCTGTGACACTAGTTATAGATTCCAATGCTTCACTTCTGGTTTACTGTATCCCTCTGACCTTCTAATTGACGATGAAACATAGAAATTGCATCGGAATTAAATAGAAAAGGCACAATGCCGACTTAAGTACAAGAAAACTAACTCTTCTAACTGTCTATGTTTGAACCATTCCTGTTACACTAGTTATAGATTCCGATGCTTCTATTCAGGTTTACTGTATCCCTCTGACCTTCTTATTGACAATGAAACACAGATATTGCATCGGAATTAAATACGAAAGGCACAATGCCGACTTAAGTACAAGAAAACTGACTCTTCTTACTGTCTATGTTTTTGAACCCTTCCTGTGACACTAGTTATAGATTCCAATGCTTCACTTAAGGTTTACTGTATCCCACTGATCTTCTTAGTGACGATGAAACACAGAAATTGCATCGGAAGTAAATATAAAAGCCAAAATGCCGACTTAAGTACAAGAAAACTGACTCTTCTTACAGTCTATGTTTTGAACCATTCCTGAGACTCTACTTATTGATTCCGATGCTTCATTTCAGGTTTACTGTATCCCTCTGACCTTCTTATTGACGATGAAACACAGATATTGCATCGGAATTAAATACAAAAGGCACAATGCCTACTCAAGTACAAAAAAAAAGACTCTTCTTACTGTCTATGATTTGAACCATTGTTGTGACACTAGTTATAGATTCCGATGCTTCACTTCAGGTCTACTGTATCCCTCTGGCCTCCTTATTGACGATGAAACTCAGAAATTGCATCATAATTAAATACAAAAGGCACAATGCCGACTTAAGTACAAGATAATTGATCCTTCTTATTGTCTATGATTTGAACCATTCCTGTGACACTAGTTATAGATTCCGATGCTTTACTTCAGGTTTACTGTTTCCCTCTGACCTTCATACTGACGATGAAACACAGAAATTGCATCGGAATTAAATACAAAAGGCACAATGCCGACTTAAGTACAAGAAAAATGTCTCTTCGTACTGTCAATGTTTTGAACCGTTCCTGTGAAACTAGTTATAGATTCCGATGCATCACTTCAGGTTTTCTGTATCCCTCGTTCTTCTTGATGACGATGAAACACAGAAATTGCATCGGAATTAAAAACAAAAGGCACAATGCCGACTTAAGGACAAGAAAACTGACTCTTCTTACTGTCTATGTTTTGAACCATTCCTGTGACACTAGTTATAGATTCCGATGTTTCACTTCAGGTTTACTGTATCCCTCTGACCTTCTTATTGACGATGAAACACAGAAATTGCATCGGAATTAATACAAAAGGTACAATGCCGACTTAAGTACAAGAAAACTGACTCTTCTTACTGTCTATATTTTGAACCATTCATGTGACACTCGTTATAGATTCCGATGCTTTACTTCAGGTTTACTGTATCCCTCTGACCTTCTTATTGGCGATGAAACACAGAAATAGCTTCGGAATTAAGTACAAAAGGCACAATGCCGACTTAAGTACAAGATAACTGACTCTTCTTACTGTCTGTGGTTTGAACCATTCCCCGTTACACTAGTTATAGTTTCCGATGCTTCACTTCAGGTTTACTGTATCCCTCTGACCTTCTTATTGACGATGAAACACAGAAATTGCATCGGAATTTAATATAAAAGGCACAATGCCGACTTAAGTACAAGAAAACTAACTCTTCTTACTGTCTATGATTTGAACCATTCCTGTGACACTAGTTATAGATTCCGATGCTTCACTTCAGGCTTACTGTTTCCCTGTGACCTTCTTATTGACGATGAAACACAGAAATTGCATCGGAATTAAATATAAATGGCACAATGCTGACTTAAGTACAAGAAAACTGACTCTTCTTACTGTCTATGTTTTGAACCATTCCTGTGACACTAGTTATAGATTCCGATGCTTCACTTCAGGTTTGCTGTATCCCTCTGACCTTCATATTGACGATGAAACGCAGATATTGCATCGGAATTAAATACAAAACGCACAATGCCGACTTAAGTACAAGAAAACTGATTCTTCTTACGATCTATGTTTTGAACCATTCCTGTGACACTAGTTATAGATTCCGATGCTTTACTTCTGGTTTACTGTATCCCTCTGACCTTCTAATTGACGATGAAACACAGATATTGCATCGGAATTAAATACAAAAGGCACTATGCCGACTTAAGTACAAGAAAAACTGACTCTTCTTACTGTCTATGTTTGAACCATTCATGTGATACTAGTTATAGATTCCGATGCTTCACTTCAGGTTTTACTGTATCCCTCTGACCTTCACATTGTTGATGAAACACAGATATTGCTTCGGAATTACGTACAAAAGGCACAATGCCGACTTAAGTACAAGATAACTGACTCTTCTTACTGTCTGCAGGTTTGAACCATTCCTGTCACACTAGTTATAGATTCCGATGCTTTACTTCTGGTTTACTGTATCCCCTCCGACCTTCTTATTGACGATGAAAAACAGAAATTGCTTCGGAATTAAGTACAAAAGGCACAATGCCGACTTAAGTACAAGATAACTGACTCTTCTTACTGTCTATGTTTAGAACCATTATTGTGACACTAGTTATAGATTTCCGATGCTTCACTTCAGGTTTACTGTATCCCTCTGGCCTCCTTATTGACGATGAAACTCAGAAATTGCATCATAATTAAATACAAAATGCACAATGCCGACTTAAGTACAAGAAAACTGACTTTTTTTACTGTCTATGTTTTGAACCATTCATGTGACACTCGTTATAGATTCCGATGCTTTACTTCAGGTTTACTGTATCCCTCTGACCTTCTTATTGACGATGAAACACAGAAATTGCTTCGGAATTAAATACAAAAGGCACTATGCCGACTTAAGTACAAGAAAACTGACTCTTCTTACAGTCTATGTTTTGAACCATTCCTGTGACACTAGTTATAGATTCCGATGCTTCACTTCAGTTTTACTGTATCCTTCTGAAGATCTTATTGACGATGAAACACAGAAATTGCATCGGAATTAAATACAAAAGGCACAATGCCGACTTAAGTACAAGAAAACTGACTCTCCTTACTGTCTATGTACGGAACCATTCCTGTGACACTAGTTATAGATTCCAATGCTTCACTTCTGTTTACTGTATCCCTCTGACCTTCTAATTGACGATGAAACATAGAAATTGCATCGGAATTAAATAGAAAAGGCACAATGCCGACTTAAGTACAAGAAAACTAACTCTTCTAACTGTCTATGTTTGAACCATTCCTGTTACACTAGTTATAGATTCCGATGCTTCTATTCAGGTTTACTGTATCCCTCTGACCTTCTTATTGACAATGAAACACAGATATTGCATCGGAATTAAATACGAAAGGCACAATGCCGACTTAAGTACAAGAAAACTGACTCTTGTTACTGTCTACGTTTTGAACCCTTCCTGTGACACTAGTTATAGATTCCAATGCTTCACTTAAGGTTTACTGTATCCCACTGATCTTCTTAGTGACGATGAAACACAGAAATTGCATCGGAAGTAAATATAAAAGCCAAAATGCCGACTTAAGTACAAGAAAACTGACTCTTCTTACAGTCTATGTTTTGAACCATTCCTGAGACTCTACTTATTGATTCCGATGCTTCATTTCAGGTTTACTGTATCCCTCTGACCTTCTTATTGACGATGAAACACAGATATTGCACCGGAATTAAATACAAAAGGCACAATGCCTACTCAAGTACAAAAAAAAAGACTCTTCTTACTGTCTATGATTTGAACCATTGTTGTGACACTAGTTATAGATTCCGATGCTTCACTTCAGGTCTACTGTATCCCTCTGGCCTCCTTATTGACGATGAAACTCAGAAATTGCATCATAATTAAATACAAAAGGCACAATGCCGACTTAAGTACAAGATAATTGATCCTTCTTATTGTCTATGATTTGAACCATTCCTGTGACACTAGTTATAGATTCCGATGCTTTACTTCAGGTTTACTGTTTCCCTCTGACCTTCATACTGACGATGAAACACAGAAATTGCATCGGAATTAAATACAAAAGGCACAATGCCGACTTAAGTACAAGAAAAATGTCTCTTCGGACTGTCAATGTTTTGAACCGTTCCTGTGAAACTAGTTATAGATTCCGATGCATCACTTCAGGTTTTCTGTATCCCTCGTTCTTCTTGATGACGATGAAACACAGAAATTGCATCGGAATTAAAAACAAAAGGCACAATGCCGACTTAAGGACAAGAAAACTGACTCTTCTTACTGTCTATGTTTTGAACCATTCCTGTGACACTAGTTATAGATTCCGATGTTTCACTTCAGGTTTACTGTATCCCTCTGACCTTCTTATTGACGATGAAACACAGAAATTGCATCGGAATTAATACAAAAGGTACAATGCCGACTTAAGTACAAGAAAACTGACCCTTCTTACTGTCTATATTTTGAACCATTCATGTAACACTCGTTATAGATTCCGATGCTTTACTTCAGGTTTACTGTATCCCTCTGACCTTCTTATTGGCGATGAAACACAGAAATAGCTTCGGAATTAAGTACAAAAGGCACAATGCCGACTTAAGTACAAGATAACTGACTCTTCTTACTGTCTGTGGTTTGAACCATTCCCGTTACACTAGTTATAGTTTCCGATGCTTCACTTCAGGTTTACTGTATCCCTCTGACCTTCTTATTGACGATGAAACACAGAAATTGCATCGGAATTTAATATAAAAGGCACAATGCCGACTTAAGTACAAGAAAACTACCTCTTCTTACTGTCTATGATTTGAACCATTCCTGTGACACTAGTTATAGATTCCGATGCTTCACTTCAGGCTTACTGTTTCCCTGTGACCTTCTTATTGACGATGAAACACAGAAATTGCATCGGAATTAAATATAAATGGCACAATGCTGACTTAAGTACAAGAAAACTGACTCTTCTTACTGTCTATGTTTTGAACCATTCCTGTGACACTAGTTATAGATTCCGATGCTTCACTTCAGGTTTGCTGTATCCCTCTGACCTTCTTATTGACGATGAAAAAGAGAAATTGCTTCGGAATTAAGTACAAAAGGCACACTGCCGACTTAAGCACAAGGTAACTGACTCTTCTTACTGTCTGTGGTGTGAACCATTCCTGTGACACTAGTTGTAGATTCCAATGCTCCACTTTAGGTTTACTGTATCCCTCTGATGTTCTTATTGACGATGAAACACAGATTGCATCGGAATTAAATACAAACGGCACAATGCCGACTCAAGTACAAGAAAACTGACTCTTCTTACTGCCTATGCTTTGAACCATTCCTGTGACACTAGTTATAGATTCTAATGCTTCACTTCAGGTTTACTGTTTCCCTCTGACCTTCTTATTGACGATGAAACACAGAAATTGCATCGCAAATAAATTCAATAGGCACAATGCCGACTTAAGTACAAGAAAACTGACTCTTCTTACTGTCTATGTTTTGAACCATTCATGTGACACTCGTTATAGATTCTGATGCTTTACTTCAGGTTTACTGTATTCCTCTGACCTTCTTATTGACGATGAAACACAGAAATTGCTTCGGAATTAAATACAAAAGACACAATGCCGACTTAAGTACAAGATAACTGATTCTTCTTATTGTCTATGATTTGAACAATTCCTGTGACACTAGTTACTGATTCCGATGCTTCACTTCAGGTTTACTGTTTCCCTCTGACCTTCTTATTGACGATGAAAAACAGAAATTGCTTCGGAATTAAGTACAAAAGGCACACTGCCGACTTAAGCACAAGGTAACTGACTCTTCTTACTGTCTGTGGTGTGAACCATTCCTGTTACACTAGTTATAGATTCCGATGCTTCACTTCAGGTTTACTGTATCCCTCTGACCTTCTTATTGACGATGAAACACAGATATTGCATCGGAATTAAATACAAAAGTCACTATGCCGACTTAAGTACAAGAAAACTGACTCTTCTTACTGTCTATGTTTTGAACCAGTCCTGTGACACTAGTTATAGATTCCAATGCTCCACTTCAGGTTTACTGTATCCCACTGACCTTCATATTGATGATGAAACACTGAAATTGCATCTGAATTAAATACAAAGGGCACAATGCCGACTTAAGTACAAGAAAACTGACTCTTCTTACTGTCTATGTTTTGAACCATTCCTGTGACACTAGTTATAGATTCCGATGCATCACTTCAGGTTTACTGTATCCCTCTGTCCTTCTTGATGACGATGAAACACAGGAATTGCATCGGAATTAAATACAAATTGCACAATGCCGACTTAAGTACAAGAAAACTGACTCTTCTTACTGTCTGTGTTTTGAACCATTCCTGTGACGCTAGTTATAGATTCCTATGCTTCACTTGAGGTTTACTGTATCCCTCTGACCTTCTTATTGACGATGAAACACAGAAATTGCATCGGAATTAATACAAAAGGTACAATGCCGACTTAAGTACAAGAAAACTGACTCTTCTTACTGTCTATATTTTGAACCATTCATGTGATACTCGTTATAGATTCCAATGCTTTACTTCTGGATTACTGTATCCCTCTGACCTTCTTATTGACGATGAAACACAGAAATTGCTTCGGAATTAAGTACAAAAGGCAAAATGCCGACTTAAGTACAAGATAACTGACTCTTCTTACTGTCTGTGGTTTGAACCATTCCCGTTACACTAGTTATAGTTTCCGATGCTTCACTTCAGGTTTACTGTATCCCTCTGACCTTCTTATTGACGATGAAACACAGAAATTGCATCGGAATTTAATATAAAAGGCACAATGCCGACTTAAGTACAAGAAAACTAACTCTTCTAACTGTCTATGTTTGATCCATTCCTGTTACACTAGTTATAGATTACGATGCTTCACTTCAGGTTTACTGTATCCCTCTGACCTTCTTATTGACGATGAAACACAGATATTGCATCGGAATTAAATACAAAAGGCACTATGCCGACTTAAGTACAAGAAAACTGACTCTTCTTACAGTCTATGTTTTGAACCATTCCTGTGACACTAGTTATAGATTCCGATGCTTCACTTCAGTTTTACTGTATCCTTCTGAAGATCTTATTGACGATGAAACACAGAAATTGCATCGGAATTAAATACAAAAGGCACAATGCCGACTTAAGTACAAGAAAACTGACTCTCCTTACTGTCTATGTACTGAACCATTCCTGTGACACTAGTTATAGATTCCAATGCTTCACTTCTGGTTTACTGTATCCCTCTGACCTTCTAATTGACGATGAAACATAGAAATTGCATCGGAATTAAATAGAAAAGGCACAATGCCGACTTAAGTACAAGAAAACTAACTCTTCTAACTCTCTATGTTTGAACCATTCCTGTTACACTAGTTATAGATTCCGATGCTTCTATTCAGGTTTACTGTATCCCTCTGACCTTCTTATTGACAATGAAACACAGATATTGCATCGGAATTAAATACGAAAGGCACAATGCCGACTTAAGTACAAGAAAACTGACTCTTCTTACTGTCTATGTTTTGAACCCTTCCTGTGACACTAGTTATAGATTCCAATGCTTCACTTAAGGTTTACTGTATCCCACTGATCTTCTTAGTGACGATGAAACACAGAAATTGCATCGGAAGTAAATATAAAAGCCAAAATGCCGACTTAAGTACAAGAAAACTGACTCTTCTTACAGTCTATGTTTTGAACCATTCCTGAGACTCTACTTATTGATTCCGATGCTTCATTTCAGGTTTACTGTATCCCTCTGACCTTCTTATTGACGATGAAACACAGATATTGCATCGGAATTAAATACAAAAGGCACAATGCCTACTCAAGTACAAAAAAAAAGACTCTTCTTACTGTCTATGATTTGAACCATTGTTGTGACACTAGTTATAGATTCCGATGCTTCACTTCAGGTCTACTGTATCCCTCTGGCCTCCTTATTGACGATGAAACTCAGATATTGCATCATAATTAAATACAAAAGGCACAATGCCGACTTAAGTACAAGATAATTGATCCTTCTTATTGTCTATGATTTGAACCATTCCTGTGACACTAGTTATAGATTCCGATGCTTTACTTCAGGTTTACTGTTTCCCTCTGACCTTTATACTGACGATGAAACACAGAAATTGCATCGGAATTAAATACAAAAGGCACAATGCCGACTTAAGTACAAGAAAAATGTCTCTTCGTACTGTCAATGTTTTGAACCGTTCCTGTGAAACTAGTTATAGATTCCGATGCATCACTTCAGGTTTTCTGTATCCCTCGTTCTTCTTGATGGCGATGAAACACAGAAATTGCATCGGAATTAAAAACAAAAGGCACAATGCCGACTTAAGGACAAGAAAACTGACTCTTCTTACTGTCTATGTTTTGAACCATTCCTGTGACACTAGTTATAGATTCCGATGTTTCACTTCAGGTTTACTGTATCCCTCTGACCTTCTTATTGACGATGAAACACAGAAATTGCATCGGAATTAATACAAAAGGTACAATGCCGACTTAAGTACAAGAAAACTGACTCTTCTTACTGTCTATATTTTGAACCATTCATGTGACACTCGTTATAGATTCCGATGCTTTACTTCAGGTTTACTGTATCCCTCTGACCTTCTTATTGGCGATGAAACACAGAAATAGCTTCGGAATTAAGTACAAAAGGCACAATGCCGTCTTAAGTACAAGATAACTGACTCTTCTTACTGTCTGTGGTTTGAACCATTCCCGTTACACTAGTTATAGTTTCCGATGCTTCACTTCAGGTTTACTGTATCCCTCTGACCTTCTTATTGACGATGAAACACAGAAATTGCATCGGAATTTAATATAAAAGGCACAATGCCGACTTAAGTACAAGAAAACTAACTCTTCTTACTGTCTATGATTTGAACCATTCCTGTGACACTAGTTATAGATTCCGATGCTTCACTTCAGGCTTACTGTTTCCCTGTGACCTTCTTATTGACGATGAAACACAGAAATTGCATCGGAATTAAATATAAATGGCACAATGCTGACTTAAGTACAAGAAAACTGACTCTTCTTACTGTCTATGTTTTGAACCATTCCTGTGACACTAGTTATAGATTCCGATGCTTCACTTCAGGTTTGCTGTATCCCTCTGACCTTCATATTGACGATGAAACGCAGATATTGCATCGGAATTAAATACAAAACGCACAATGCCGACTTAAGTACAAGAAAACTGATTCTTCTTACGATCTATGTTTTGAACCATTCCTGTGACACTAGTTATAGATTCCGATGCTTTACTTCTGGTTTACTGTATCCCTCTGACCTTCTAATTGACGATGAAACACAGATATTGCATCGGAATTAAATACAAAAGGCACTATGCCGACTTAAGTACAAGAAAACTGACTCTTCTTACTGTCTATGTTTGAACCATTCATGTGATACTAGTTATAGATTCCGATGCTTCACTTCAGGTTTACTGTATCCCTCTGACCTTCACATTGTTGATGAAACACAGATATTGCTTCGGAATTACGTACAAAAGGCACAATGCCGACTTAAGTACAAGATAACTGACTCTTCTTACTGTCTGAGGTTTGAACCATTCCTGTCACACTAGTTATAGATTCCGATGCTTTACTTCAGGTTTACTGTATCCCTCTGACCTTCACATTGTTGATGAAACACAGATATTGCATCGGAATTAAATACAAAAGGCACAATGCCTACTTAAGTACAAAAAAACTGACTCTTCTTACTGTCTATGTTTAGAACCATTATTGTGACACTAGTTATAGATTCCGATGCTCCACTTCAGGTTTACTGTATCCCTCTGGCCTCCTTATTGACGATGAAACTCAGAAATTGCATCATAATTAAATACAAAATGCACAATGCCGACTTAAGTACAAGAAAACTGACTTTTTTTACTGTCTATGTTTTGAACCATTCATGTGACACTCGTTATAGATTCCGATGCTTTACTTCAGGTTTACTGTATCCCTCTGACCTTCTTATTGACGATGAAACACAGAAATTGCTTCGGAATTAATACAAAAGGTACATTGCCGACTTAAGTACAAGAAAACTGACTCTTCTTACTGTCTATATTTTGAACCATTCTTGTGATACTCGTTATAGATTCCAATGCTTTACTTCAGGATTACTGTATCCCTCTGACCTTCTTATTGACGATGAAAAACAGAAATTGCTTCGGAATTAAGTACAAAAGGCACACTGCCGACTTAAGCACAAGGTAACTGACTCTTCTTACTGTCTGTGGTGTGAACCATTCCTGTGACACTAGTTGTAGATTCCAATGCTCCACTTTAGGTTTACTGTATCCCTCTGATGTTCTTATTGACGATGAAACACAGATTGCATCGGAATTAAATACAAACGGCACAATGCCGACTCAAGTACAAGAAAACTGACTCTTCTTACTGCCTATGCTTTGAACCATTCCTGTGACACTAGTTATAGATTCTAATGCTTCACTTCAGGTTTACTGTTTCCCTCTGACCTTCTTATTGACGATGAAACACAGAAATTGCATCGCAAATAAATTCAATAGGCACAATGCCGACTTAAGTACAAGAAAACTGACTCTTCTTACTGTCTATGTTTTGAACCATTCATGTGACACTCGTTATAGATTCTGATGCTTTACTTCAGGTTTACTGTATTCCTCTGACCTTCTTATTGACGATGAAACACAGAAATTGCTTCGGAATTAAATACAAAAGACACAATGCCGACTTAAGTACAAGATAACTGATTCTTCTTATTGTCTATGATTTGAACCATTCCTGTGACACTAGTTACTGATTCCGATGCTTCACTTCAGGTTTACTGTTTCCCTCTGACCTTCTTATTGACGATGAAAAACAGAAATTGCTTCGGAATTAAGTACAAAAGGCACACTGCCGACTTAAGCACAAGGTAACTGACTCTTCTTACTGTCTGTGGTGTGAACCATTCCTGTTACACTAGTTATAGATTCCGATGCTTCACTTCAGGTTTACTGTATCCCTCTGACCTTCTTATTGACGATGAAACACAGATATTGCATCGGAATTAAATACAAAAGGCACTATGCCGACTTAAGTACAAGAAAACTGACTCTTCTTACTGTCTATGTTTTGAACCAGTCCTGTGACACTAGTTATAGATTCCAATGCTCCACTTCAGGTTTACTGTATCCCACTGACCTTCATATTGATGATGAAACACTGAAATTGCATCTGAATTAAATACAAAGGGCACAATGCCGACTTAAGTACAAGAAAACTGACTCTTCTTACTGTCTATGTTTTGAACCATTCCTGTGACACTAGTTATAGATTCCGATGCATCACTTCAGGTTTACTGTATCCCTCTGTCCTTCTTGATGACGATGAAACACAGGAATTGCATCGGAATTAAATACAAATTGCACAATGCCGACTTAAGTACAAGAAAACTGACACTTCTTACTGTCTGTGTTTTGAACCATTCCTGTGACGCTAGTTATAGATTCCTATGCTTCACTTGAGGTTTACTGTATCCCTCTGACCTTCTTATTGACGATGAAACACAGAAATTGCATCGGAATTAATACAAAAGGTACAATGCCGACTTAAGTACAAGAAAACTGACTCTTCTTACTGTCTATATTTTGAACCATTCATGTGATACTCGTTATAGATTCCAATGCTTTACTTCTGGATTACTGTATCCCTCTGACCTTCTTATTGACGATGAAACACAGAAATTGCTTCGGAATTAAGTACAAAAGGCAAAATGCCGACTTAAGTACAAGATAACTGACTCTTCTTACTGTCTGTGGTTTGAACCATTCCCGTTACACTAGTTATAGTTTCCGATGCTTCACTTCAGGTTTACTGTATCCCTCTGACCTTCTTATTGACGATGAAACACAGAAATTGCATCGGAATTTAATATAAAAGGCACAATGCCGACTTAAGTACAAGAAAACTAACTCTTCTAACTGTCTATGTTTGATCCATTCCTGTTACACTAGTTATAGATTACGATGCTTCACTTCAGGTTTACTGTATCCCTCTGACCTTCTAATTGACGATGAAACACAGATATTGCATCGGAATTAAATACAAAAGGCACTATGCCGACTTAAGTACAAGAAAACTGACTCTTCTTACAGTCTATGTTTTGAACCATTCCTGTGACACTAGTTATAGATTCCGATGCTTCACTTCAGTTTTACTGTATCCTTCTGAAGATCTTATTGACGATGAAACACAGAAATTGCATCGGAATTAAATACAAAAGGCACAATGCCGACTTAAGTGCAAGAAAACTGACTCTCCTTACTGTCTATGTACTGAACCATTCCTGTGACACTAGTTATAGATTCCAATGCTTCACTTCTGGTTTACTGTATCCCTCTGACCTTCTAATTGACGATGAAACATAGAATTTGCATCGGAATTAAATAGAAAAGGCACAATGCCGACTTAAGTACAAGAAAACTAACTCTTCTAACTGTCTATGTTTGAACAATTCCTGTTACACTAGTTATAGATTCCGATGCTTCTATTCAGGTTTACTGTATCCCTCTGACCTTCTTATTGACAATGAAACACAGATATTGCATCGGAATTAAATACGAGAGGCACAATGCCGACTTAAGTACAAGAAAACTGACTCTTCTTACTGTCTATGTTTTGAACCCTTCCTGTGACACTAGTTATAGATTCCAATGCTTCACTTAAGGTTTACTGTCTCCCACTGATCTTCTTGGTGACGATGAAACACAGAAATTGCATCGGAAGTAAATATAAAAGCCACAATGCCGACTTAAGTACAAGAAAACTGACTCTCCTTACAGTCTATGTTTTGAACCATTCCTGAGACTCTACTTATTGATTCCGATGCTTCACTTCAGGTTTACTGTATCCCTCTGACCTTCTTATTGACGATGAAACACAGATATTGCATCGGAATTAAATACAAAAGGCACAATGCCTACTCAAGTACAAAAAAAAAGACTCTTCTTACTGTCTATGATTTGAACCATTGTTGTGACACTAGTTATAGATTCCGATGCTTCACTTCAGGTCTACTGTATCCCTCTGGCCTCCTTATTGACGATGAAACTCAGAAATTGCATCATAATTAAATACAAAAGGCACAATGCCGACTTAAGTACAAGATAATTGATCCATCTTATTGTCTATGATTTGAACCATTCCTGTGACACTAGTTATAGATTCCGATGCTTTACTTCAGGTTTACTGTTTCCCTCTGACCTTCATACTGACGATGAAACACAGAAATTGCATCGGAATTAAATACAAAAGGCACAATGCCGACGTAAGTACAAGAAAAATGTCTCTTCTTACTGTCAATGTTTTGAACCGTTCCTGTGAAACTAGTTATAGATTCCGATGCATCACTTCAGGTTTTCTGTATCCCTCGTTCTTCTTGATGACGATGAAACACAGAAATTGCATCGGAATTAAAAACAAAAGGCACAATGCCGACTTAAGGACAAGAAAACTGACTCTTCTTACTGTCTATGTTTTGAACCATTCCTGTGACACTAGTTATAGATTCCGATGTTTCACTTCAGGTTTACTGTATCCCTCTGACCTTCTTATTGACGATGAAACACAGAAATTGCATCGGAATTAATACAAAAGGTACAATGCCGACTTAAGTACAAGAAAACTGACTCTTCTTACTGTCTATATTTTGAACCATTCATGTGACACTCGTTATAGATTCCGATGCTTTACTTCAGGTTTACTGTATCCCTCTGACCTTCTTATTGGCGATGAAACACAGAAATAGCTTCGGAATTAAGTACAAAAGGCACAATGCCGACTTAAGTACAAGATAACTGACTCTTCTTACTGTCTGTGGTTTGAACCATTCCCGTTACACTAGTTATAGTTTCCGATGCTTCACTTCAGGTTTACTGTATCCCTCTGACCTTCTTATTGACGATGAAACACAGAAATTGCATCGGAATTTAATATAAAAGGCACAATGCCGACTTAAGTACAAGAAAACTAACTCTTCTTACTGTCTATGATTTGAACCATTCCTGTGACACTAGTTATAGATTCCGATGCTTCACTTCAGGTTTACTGTTTCCCTCTGACCTTCTTATTGACGATGAAACACAGAAATTGCATCGGAATTAAATATAAATGGCACAATGCTGACTTAAGTACAAGAAAACTGACTCTTCTTACTGTCTATGTTTTAACCATTCCTGTGACACTAGTTATAGATTCCGATGCTTCACTTCAGGTTTGCTGTATCCCTCTGACCTTCATATTGACGATGAAACGCAGATATTGCATCGGAATTAAATACAAAACGCACAATGCCGACTTAAGTACAAGAAAACTGATTCTTCTTACGATCTATGTTTTGAACCATTCCTGTGACACTAGTTATAGATTCCGATGCTTCACTTCAGGTTTACTGTATCCCTCTGACCTTCACATTGTTGATGAAACACAGATATTGCTTCGGAATTAAGTACAAAAGGCAGAATGCCGACTTAAGTACAAGATAACTGACTCTTCTTACTGTCTGAGGTTTGAACCATTCCTGTCACACTAGTTATAGATTCCCATGCTTTACTTCAGGTTTACTGTATCCCTCTGACCTTCACATTGTTGATGAAACACAGATATTGCATCGGAATTAAATACAAAAGGCACAATGCCGACTTAAGTACAAAAAAACTGACTCTTCTTACTGTCTATGTTTTGAACCATTATTGTGACACTAGTTATAGATTCCTATGCTTCACTTCAGGTTTACTGTATCCCTCTGGCCTCCTTATTGACGATGAAACTCAGAAATTGCATCATAATTAAATACAAAATGCACAATGCCGACTTAAGTACAAGAAAACTGACTTTTTTTACTGTCTATGTTTTGAACCATTCATGTGACACTCGTTATAGATTCCGATGCTTTACTTCAGGTTTACTGTATCCCTCTGACCTTCTTATTGACGATGAAACACAGAAATTGCTTCGGAATTAAACACAAAAGGCCCAATGCCGACTTAAGTACAAGATAACTGACTCTTCTTACTGTCTATGATTTGAACCATTCCTGTGACACTAGTTATCGATTCCGATGCTTCACTTCAGGTTTACTGTTTCCCTCTGACCTTCTTATTGACGATGAAACACGGAAATTGCATCGGAATTAAATATAAAAGGCACAATGCCGACTTAAGTACAAGAAAACTGACTCTTCTTACTGTCTATGTTTTGAACCATTCCTGTGACACTAGTTATAGATTCCGATGCTTCACTTCAGGTTTGCTGTATCCCTCTGACCTTCGTATTGACGATGAAACGCAGATATTGCATCGGAATTAAATACAAAAAGCACAATGCCGACTTAAGTACAAGAAAACTGATTCTTCTTACGATCTATGTTTTGAACCATTCCTGTGACACTAGTTATAGATTCCGATGCTTCACTTCAGGTCAACTGTATCCCACTGACATTCTTATTGACGATGAAACACAGAAATTGCATCGGAATTAATTACAAAAGGCACAATGCTGACTTAAGTACAAGAAAACTGACTCTTCTTACTGTCTATGTTTTGAACCATTCCTGTGAGACTAGTTATAGATTCCGATGTTTTACTTCAGATTTACTGTATCCCTCTGACCTTCTTATTGACGATGAAACACAGAAATTGTTTCGGAATTAAATACAGAAGGCACAATGCCGACTTAAGTACAAGATAATTGATCCTTCTTATTGTCTATGATTTGAACCATTCCTGTGACACTAGTTATAGATTCCGATGCTTTACTTCAGGTTTACTGTTTCCCTCTGACCTTCATACTGACGATGAAACACAGAAATTGCATCGGAATTAAATACAAAAGGCACAATGCCGACTTAAGTACAAGAAAAATGACTCTTCTTACTGTCAATGTTTTGAACCGTTCCTTTGACACTAGTTATAGATTCCGATGCATCACTTCAGGTTTACTGTATCCCTCGTCCTTCTTGATGACGATGAAACACAGAAATTGCATCGGAATTAAAAACAAAAGGCACAATGCCGACTTAAGTACAAGAAAACTGACTCTTCCTACTGTCTATGTTTTGAACCATTCCTGTGACACTAGTTATAGATTCCGATGTTTCACTTCAGGTTTACTGTATCCCTCTGACCTTCTTATTGACGATGAAACACAGAAATTGCATCGGAATTAATACAAAAGGTACAATGCCGACTTAAGTACAAGAAAACTGACTCTTCTTACTGTCTATATTTTGAACCATTCATGTGACACTCGTTATAGATTCCGATGCTTTACTTCAGGTTTACTGTATCCCTCTGACCTTCTTATTGACGATGAAACACAGAAATTGCTTCGGAATTAAGTACAAAAGGCACAATGCCGACTTAAGTACAAGATAACTGACTCTTCTTACTGTCTGAGGTTTGAACCATTCCTGTCACACTAGTTATAGATTCCGATGCTTTACTTCAGGTTTACTGTATCCCTCTCACCTTCTTATTGACGATGCAACACAGAAATTGCATCGGAATTTAATATAAAAGGCACAATGCCGACTTAAGTACAAGAAAACTGACTCTTCTTACTGTCAATGTTTTGAACCATTCCTGTGACACCAGTAATTGATTCCGATGCTTCACTTCAGGTTTACCGTATCCCTCTGTCCTTCTAATTGACGATGAAACATAGAAATTGCTTCGGAATTAAATAGAAAAGGCACAATACCGACTTAAGTACAAGAAAACTAACTCTTCTAACTGTCTATGTTTGAACCATTCCTGTTACACTAGTTATAGATTCCGATGCTTCACTTCAGGTTTACTGTATACCTCTGACCTTCTTATTGACGATGAAACACAGATATTGCATCGGAATTAAATACAAAAGGCACAATGCCGACTTAAGTACAAGAAAACTGACTCTCCTTACTGTCTATGAATTGAACCATTCCTGTGACACTAGTTATAGATTCCGATGCATCACTTCAGGTTTACTGTATCCCTCTGACCTTCTTATTGACGATGAAACACAGAAATTGCTTCGGAATTAAGTACAAAAGGCACAATGCCGACTTAAGTACAAGAAAACTGACTCTTCTCACTGTCTATGTTTTGAACCATTCATATGACACTAGTTATAGATTCCGATGCTTCACTTCAGGTGTACTGTATCCCTCTGACCTTCTTGTTGACGATGAAACACAGAAATTGCATCGGAATTAAATTCAATAGGCACAATGCCGACTTAAGTAGAAGAAAACTGACTCTTCTTACTGTCTATGATTTGAACCATTCCTGTGACACTAGTTATAGATTCCAATGCTTCACTTCAGGTTTACTGTATCCCTCTGATGTTCTTATTGACGATGAAACACAGAAATTGCATCGCAATTAAATACAAAAGGCACAATGCCGACATAAGTACAAGAAAACTGACTCTTCTTACTGTCTATGTTTTGAACCATTCATGTGACACTCGTTATAGATTCCGATGCTTTACTTCAGGTTTACTGTATTCCTCTGACCTTCTTATTGACGATGAAACACAGAAATTGCTTCAGAATTAAATACAAAAGACACAATGCCTACTTAAGTACAAGATAACTGATTCTTCTTATTGTCTATGATTTGAACCATTCCTGTGACACTAGTTATAGATTCCGATGCTTCACTCCAGGTTTACTGTTTCCCTCTGACCTTCTTATTGACGATGAAACACAGAAATTGCATCGGAATTAAATATAAAAGGCACAATGCCGACTTAAGTACAAGAAATCTGACTCTTCTTACTGTCTATGCTTTGAACCATTCCTGTGACACTAGTTATAGATACCGATGCCTTACTTCAGGTTTACTGTATCCCTCTGTCCTTCTTATTGACGATGAAACACAGAAATTGCTTCGGAATTAAGTACAAAAGGCACAATGCCGACTTAAGTACAAGATAACTGACTCTTCTTACTGTCTGTGGTTTGAACCATACCTATTACATTAGTTATGGATTCCGATGCTTCACGTCAGGTTTACTGTATCCCTCTGACCTTCTTATTGACGATGAAACACAGAAATTGCATCGGAATTAAATATAAAAGGCACAATGCCGACTTAAGTACAAGATAAGGGACTCATCTTACTGTCTATGTTGTGAACCATTCCTGTGACACTAGTTATTGATTCCGATGCTTCACTTCAGGTTTACTGTATCCCTCTGACCTTCTAATTGACGATGAAACATAGAAATTGCATCGGATTTAAATAGAAAAGGCACAATGCCGACTTAAGTACAAGACAACTAACTCTTCTAACTGTCTATGTTTGAACAATTCCTGTTATACTAGGTACAGATTCCGATGTTTCACTTAAGGTTTACTGTATCCCTCTGACCTTCTTATTGACGATGAAACACATATATTGCATCGGAATTGAATACAAAAGGCACAATGCCGACTTAAGTACAGGAAAACTGATTCTTCTCACTGTCTATGTTTTGAACCATTCATGTGACACTCGTTATAGATTCCGATGCTTTACTTCAGGTTTACTGTATCCCTCTGACCTTCTTATTGACGATGAAACACAGAAATTGCTTCGGAAGTAAATACAAAACGCACAATGCCGACTTAAGTACAAGATAACTGATTCTTCTTATTGTCTATGATTTGAACCATTCCTGAGACACTAGTTATAGATTCCGATGCTTCACTTCAGGTTTACTGTATCCCTCTGACCTTCTTATTGACGATGTAAAACAGATATTGCATCGGAATTAAATACAATAGGAACAATGCCGACTTAAGTACAAGAAAACTGAATCTTCTTACTGTCTATGTTTTGAACCATTCCTGTGACACTAGTTATAGATTCCGATGCTTCACTTCAGGTTTACTGTATCCCACTGACCTTCTTATTGACGATGAAACACAGATATTGTATCGGAATTAATTACAAAAGGCACAATGCTGACTTAAGTACAAGAAAACTGACTCTTCTCACTGTCTATGTTTTGAACCATTCATGTGACACTAGTTATAGATTCCGATGCTTCACTTAGGTCTACTGTATCCCTCTGACCTTCTTATTGACGATGAAACACAGAAATTGAATCGGAATTAAATTCAAAAGGCACAATGCCGACTTAAGTACTAGAAAACTGACTCTTCTTACTGTCTATGTTTTGAACCATTCCTGTGACACTAGTTATAGATTCCAATGCTTCACTTCAGGTTTACTTTATCCCTCTGATGTTCTTATTGACGATGAAACACGGAAATTACATCGGAATTAAATATAAAAGGAACAATGCCGACTTAAGGACAAGAAAACTGACTCTTCTTACTGTCTATATTTTGAACCATTCATGTGACACTCGTTATAGATTCCGATGCTTTACTTCAGGTTTACCGTATCCCTCTGTCCTTCTTATTGACGATGAAACACAGAAATTGCTTCGGAATTAAGTACAAAAGGCACAATGCCGACTTAAGTACAAGATAACTGACTCTTCTTACTGTCTGTGGTTTGAACCATACCTATTACATTAGTTATAGATTCTGATGCTTCACGTCAGGTTTACTGTATCCCTCTGACCTTCTTATTGACGATGAAACACAGAAATGGCATCGGAATTAAATATAAAAGGCACAATGCCGACTTAAGTACAAGATAAGTGACTCTTCTTACTGTCTATGTTGTGAACCATTCCTGTGACACTAGTTATTGATTCCGATGCTTCACTTCAGGTTTACTGTATCCCTCTGACCTTCTAATTGACGATGAAACATAGAAATTGCGTCGGATTTAAATAGAAAAGGCACAATGCCGACTTAAGTACAAGACAACTAACTCTTCTAACTGTCTATGTTTGAACAATTCCTGTTATACTAGGTATAGATTCCGATGCTTCACTTAAGGTTTACTGTATCCCTCTGACCTTCTTATTGACGATGAAACACAGATATTGCATCGGAATTGAATACAAAAGGCACAATGCCGACTTAAGTACAAAAAAACTGATTCTTCTCACTGTCTATGTTTTGAACCATTCATGTAACACTCGTTATAGATTCCGATGCTTTACTTCAGGTTTACTGTTTCCCTCTGACCTTCTTATTGACGATGAAACACAGAAATTGCTTCGGAAGTAAATACAAAACGCACAATGCCGACTTAAGTACAAGATAACTGATTCTTCTTATTGTCTATGATTTGAACAATTCCTGTGACACTAGTTATAGATTCCGATGCTTCACTTCAGGTTTACTGTATCCCTCTGACCTTCTTATTGACGATGTAAAACAGATATTGCATCGGAATTAAATACAATAGAGACAATGCCGACTTAAGTACAAGAAAACTGAATCTTCTTATTGTCTATGTTTTGAACCATTCCTGTGACACTAGTTATAGATTCCGATGCCTCACTTCGGGTTTACTGTATCCCACTGACCTTCTTATTGACGATGAAACACAGATATTGTATCGGAATTAATTACAAAAGGCACAATGCTGACTTAAGTACAAGAAAACTGACTCTTCCCACTGTCTATGTTTTGAACCATTCATGTGACACTAGTTATAGATTCCGATGCTTCACTTAGGTCTACTGTATCCCTCTGACCTTCTTATTGACGATGAAACACAGAAATTGAATCGGAATTAAATTCAAAAGGCACAATGCCGACTTAAGTACAAGAAAACTGACTCTTCTTACTGTCTATGTTTTGAACCACTCCTGTGACACTAGTTATAGATTCCAATGCTTCACTTCAGGTTTACTGTATCCCTCTGATGTTCTTATTGACGATGAAACACAGAAATTACATCGGAATTAAATATAAAAGGCACAATGCCGACCTAAGTACAAGAAAACTGACTCTTCTTACTGTCTATGATTTGAACCATTCCTGTGACACTAGTTATAGATACCGATGCTTCACTTCAGGTTTACTGTATCCCTCTGACCTTCTTATTGTCGATGAAACACAGAAATTGCTTCGCAATTAAATACAAAAGGCACAATGCCGACTTAAGTACAAGATAATTGATTCTTCTTATTGTCTATGATTTGAACCATTCCTGTGACACTAGTTATAGATACCGATGCCTTACTTCAGGTTTACTGTATCCCTCTGTCCTTCTTATTGACGATGAAACACAGAAATTGCTTCGGAGTTAAGTACAAAAGGCACAATGCCGACTTAAGTACAAGATAACTGACTCTTCTTACTGTCTGTGGTTTGAACCATACCTATTACATTAGTTATGGATTCCGATGCTTCACGTCAGGTTTACTGTATCCCTCTGACCTTCTTATTGACGATGAAACACAGAAATTGCATCGGAATTAAATATAAAAGGCACAATGCCGACTTAAGTACAAGATAAGTGACTCATCTTACTGTCTATGTTGTGAACCATTCCTGTGACACTAGTTATTGATTCCGATGCTTCACTTCAGGTTTACTGTATCCCTCTGATCTTCTAATTGATGATGAAACATAGAAATTGCATCGGATTTAAATAGAAAAGGCACAATGCCGACTTAAGTACAAGACAACTAACTCTTCTAACTGTCTATGTTTGAACAATTCCTGTTATACTAGGTACAGATTCCGATGATTCACTTAAGGTTTACTGTATCCCTCTGACCTTCTTATTGACGATGAAACACATATATTGCATCGGAATTGAATACAAAAGGCACAATGCCGACTTAAGTACAAGAAAACTGATTCTTCTCACTGTCTATGTTTTGAACCATTCATGTGACACTCGTTATAGATTCCGATGCTTTACTTCAGGTTTACTGTATCCCTCTGACCTTCTTATTGACGATGAAACACAGAAATTGCTTCGGAAGTAAATACAAAACGCACAATGCCGACTTAAGTACAAGATAACTGATTCTTCTTATTGTCTATGATTTAAACCATTCCTGAGACACTAGTTATAGATTCCGATGCTTCACTTCAGGTTTACTGTATCCCTCTGACCTTCTTATTGACGATGTAAAACAGATATTGCATCGGAATTAAATACAATAGGAACAATGCCGACTTAAGTACAAGAAAACTGAATCTTCTTACTGTCTATGTTTTGAACCATTCCTGTGACACTAGTTATAGATTCCGATGCTTCACTTCAGGTTTACTGTATCCCACTGACCTTCTTATTGACGATGAAACACAGATATTGTATCGGAATTAATTACAAAAGGCACAATGCTGACTTAAGTACAAGAAAACTGGCTCTTCTCACTGTCTATGTTTTGAACCATTCATGTGACACTAGTTATAGATTCCGATGCTTCACTTAGGTCTACTGTATCCCTCTGACCTTCTTATTGACGATGAAACACAGAAATTGAATCGGAATTAAATTCAAAAGGCACAATGCCGACTTAAGTACTAGAAAACTGACTCTTCTTACTGTCTATGTTTTGAACCATTCCTGTGACACTAGTTATAGATTCCAATGCTTCACTTCAGGTTTACTTTATCCCTCTGATGTTCTTATTGACGATGAAACACGGAAATTACATCGGAATTAAATATAAAAGGAACAATGCCGACTGAAGTACAAGAAAACTGACTCTTCTTACTGTCTATATTTTGAACCATTCATGTGACACTCGTTATAGATTCCGATGCTTTACTTCAGGTTTACCGTATCCCTCTGTCCTTCTTATTGACGATGAAACACAGAAATTGCTTCGGAATTAAGTACAAAAGGCACAATGCCGACTTAAGTACAAGATAACTGACTCTTCTTACTGTCTGTGGTTTGAACCATACCTATTACATTAGTTATAGATTCTGATGCTTCACGTCAGGTTTACTGTATCCCTCTGACCTTCTTATTGACGATGAAACACAGAAATGGCATCGGAATTAAATATAAAAGGCACAATGCCGACTTAAGTACAAGATAAGTGACTCTTCTTACTGTCTATGTTGTGAACCATTCCTGTGACACTAGTTATTGATTCCGATGCTTCACTTCAGGTTTACTGTATCCCTCTGACCTTCTAATTGACGATGAAACATAGAAATTGCGTCGGATTTAAATAGAAAAGGCACAATGCCGACTTAAGTACAAGACAACTAACTCTTCTAACTGTCTATGTTTGAACAATTCCTGTTATACTAGGTATAGATTCCGATGCTTCACTTAAGGTTTACTGTATCCCTCTGACCTTCTTATTGACGATGAAACACAGATATTGCATCGGAATTGAATACAAAAGGCACAATGCCGACTTAAGTACAAAAAAACTGATTCTTCTCACTGTCTATGTTTTGAACCATTCATGTAACACTCGTTATAGATTCCGATGCTTTACTTCAGGTTTACTGTTTCCCTCTGACCTTCTTATTGACGATGAAACACAGAAATTGCTTCGGAAGTAAATACAAAACGCACAATGCCGACTTAAGTACAAGATAACTGATTCTTCTTATTGTCTATGATTTGAACAATTCCTGTGACACTAGTTATAGATTCCGATGCTTCACTTCAGGTTTACTGTATCCCTCTGACCTTCTTATTGACGATGTAAAACAGATATTGCATCGGAATTAAATACAATAGAGACAATGCCGACTTAAGTACAAGAAAACTGAATCTTCTTATTGTCTATGTTTTGAACCATTCCTGTGACACTAGTTATAGATTCCGATGCCTCACTTCGGGTTTACTGTATCCCACTGACCTTCTTATTGACGATGAAACACAGATATTGTATCGGAATTAATTACAAAAGGCACAATGCTGACTTAAGTACAAGAAAACTGACTCTTCCCACTGTCTATGTTTTGAACCATTCATGTGACACTAGTTATAGATTCCGATGCTTCACTTAGGTCTACTGTATCCCTCTGACCTTCTTATTGACGATGAAACACAGAAATTGAATCGGAATTAAATTCAAAAGGCACAATGCCGACTTAAGTACAAGAAAACTGACTCTTCTTACTGTCTATGTTTTGAACCACTCCTGTGACACTAGTTATAGATTCCAATGCTTCACTTCAGGTTTACTGTATCCCTCTGATGTTCTTATTGACGATGAAACACAGAAATTACATCGGAATTAAATATAAAAGGCACAATGCCGACTTAAGTACAAGAAAACTGACTCTTCTTACTGTCTATGATTTGAACCATTCCTGTGACACTAGTTATAGATACCGATGCTTCACTTCAGGTTTACTGTATCCCTCTGCCCTTCTTATTGTCGATGAAACACAGAAATTGCTTCGGAATTAAATACAAAAGGCACAATGCCGACTTAAGTACAAGATAATTGATTCTTCTTATTGTCTATGATTTGAACCATTCCTATGACACTAGTTATAGATTCCGATGCTTTACTTCAGGTTTACTGTTTCCCTCTGACCTTCATATTGACGATGAAACACAGAAATTGCATCGGAATTAAATACAAAAGGCACAATGCCGACTTAAGTACAAGAAAACTGACTCTTCTCACTGTCTATATTTTGAACCATTCATGTGACACTCGTTATAGATTCCGATGCTTTACTTCAGGTTTACTGTATCCCTCTGACCTTCTTATTGACGATGAAACACTGAAATTGCTTCGGAATTAAGTACAAAAGGCACAATGCCGACTTAAGTACAAGAAAACTGACTCTTCTAACTGTCAATGTTTTGAACCACTCCTGTGACACTAGTTATAGATTCCGATGCCTCACTTCAGGTTTACTGTATCCCTCTGTCCTTCTTATTGACAATGAAACACAGAAATTGCATCTGAATTAAATACAAAAGACACAATGCCGACTTAAGTACAAGGAAACTGACTCTTCCTACTGTCAATGTTTTGAACCATTCCTGTGACACTAGTTATAGATTCCGATGCTTCACTTCAGGTTTACTGTATCCCTCTGACCTTCTTATTGACGATGAAACACAGAAATTCCTTCGGAATTAAATACAAAAGGCACAATGCCGACTTCAGTACAAGATAACTGACTCTTCTTACTGTCTGTGGTTTGAACCATACCTATTATACTAGTTATAGATTCCGATGCTTCACGTCAGGTTTACTGTATACCCCTGACCTTCTTATTGACGATGAAACACAGAAATTGCATCGGAATTAAATACACTCCTGGAAATTGAAATAAGAACACCGTGAATTCATTGTCCCAGGAAGGGGAAACTTTATTGACACATTCCTGGGGTCAGATACATCACATGATCACACTGACAGAACCACAGGCACATAGACACAGGCAACAGAACATGCACAATGTCGGCACTAGTACAGTGTATATCCACCTTTCGCAGCAATGCAGGCTGCTATTATCCCATGGAGACGATCGTAGAGATGCTGGATGTAGTCCTGTGGAACGGCTTGCCATGCCATTTCCACCTGGCGCCTCAGTTGGACCAGCGTTCGTGCTGGACGTGCAGACCGCGTGAGACGACGCTTCATCCAGTCCCAAACATGCTCAATGGGGGACAGATCCGGAGATCTTACTGGCCAGGGTAGTTGACTTACACCTTCTAGAGCACGTTGGGTGGCACGGGATACATGCGGACGTGCATTGTCCTGTTGGAACAGCAAGTTTCCTTGCCGGTCTAGGAATGGTAGAACGATGGGTTCGATGACGGTTTGGATGTACCGTGCACTATTCAGTGTCCCCTCGACGATCACCAGTGGTGTACCGCCAGTGTAGGAGATCGCTCCCCACACCATGATGCCGGGTGTTGGCCCTGTGTGCCTCGGTCGTATGCAGTCCTGATTGTGGCGCTCACCTGCACGGCGCCAAACACACATACGACCATCATTGGCACCAAGGCAGAAGCGACTCTCATCGCTGAAGACGACACGTCTCCATTCGTCCCTCCATTCACGCCTGGCGCGACACCACTGGAGGCGGGTTGCACGATGTTGGGGCGTGAGCGGAAGACGGCCTAACGGTGTGCGGGGCCGTAGCCCAGCTTCATGGAGACTGTTGCGAATGGTCCTCGCCGATACCCCAGGAGCAACAGTGTCCCTAATTTGCTGGGAAGTGGCGGTGCGGTCCCCTACGGCACTGCGTAGGATCCTACGGTCTTGGCGTGCATCCGTGCGTCGCTGCGGTCCGGCCCCAGGTCGACGGGCACGTGCACCTTCCGCCGACCACTGGCGACAACATCGATGTACTGTGGAGACCTCACGCCCCACGTGTTGAGCAATTCGGCGGTACGTCCACCCGGCCTCCCGCATGCCCACTATACGCCCTCGCTCAAAGTCCGTCAACTGCACATACGGTTCACGTCCACGCTGTCGCGGCACGCTACCAGTGTTAAAGACTGCGATGGAGCTCCGTATGCCACGGCAAACTGGCTGACACGGACGGCGGCGGTGCACAAATGCTGCGCAGCTAGCGCCATTCGACGGCCAACACCGCGGTTCCTGGTGTGTCCGCTGTGCCGTGCGTGTAGTCATTGCTTGTACAGCCCTCTCGCAGTGTCCGGAGCAAGTATGGTGGGTCTGACACACCGGTGTCAATGTGTTCTTTTTTCCATTTCCAGGAGTGTACAAAAGGCACAATGCCGACTTTAGTACAAGATAACTTACTCTTCTTACTGTCTATGTTGTGAACCGTTCCTATGACACTAGTTATTGATTCCGATGCTTCACTTCAGGTATACTGTATCCCTCTGACCTTCTAATTGACGATGAAACATAGAAATTGCATCGGAATTAAATAGAAAAGGCACAATGCCGACTTAAGTACAAGACAACTAACTCTTCTAACTGTCTATGTTTGAACAATTCCTGTTATACTAGGTGTAGATTCCGATGCTTTACTTCAGGTTTACTGTATCCCTCTGACCTTCTTATTGACGATGAAACACAGAAATTGCTTCGGAATTAAATACAAAAGGCACAATGCCGACTTAAGTACAAGAAAACTGATTCTTCTTATTGTCTATGATTTGAACCATTCCTGTGACACTAGTTATAGATTCCGATGCTTCACTTCAGGTTTACTGTATCCCTCTGACCTTTTTATTGACGATGTAACACAGATATTGCATCGGAATTAATTACAAAAGGCACAATGCTGACTTAAGTACAAGAAAACTGACTCTTCTCACTGTCTATGTTTTGAACCATTCATGTGACACAAGTTATAGATTCCGATGCTTCACTTCAGGTTTACTGTATCACTCTGACCTTCTTATTGACGATGAAACACTGAAATTGCATCGGAATTAAATACAAAAGGCACAATGCCGACTTAAGTACAAGAAAACTGACTCTTCTTACTGTCAATGTTTTGAACCATTCCTGTGACACTAGGTATAGATTCCGATGCTTCACTTCAGGTTTACTCTATCCCTCTGACCTTCTTATTGACGATGAAACACAGAAACTGCATCGGAATTAATACAAAAGGTACAATGCCGACTTAACTACAAGAAAACTGACTCTTCTTACTGTCTATATTTTGAACCATTCATGTGACACTCGTTATAGATTCCGATGCTTTACTTCAGGTTTACTGTATCCCTTTGTCCTTCTTGTTGACGATGAAACACAGAAATTGCTTCGGAATTAAGTACAAAAGGCACAATGCCGACTTAAGTACAAGATAACTGACTCTTCTTACTGTCTGTGGTTTGTACCATACCTATTACACTAATTACAGATTCCGATGCTTCACGTCAGGTTTACTGTATCACTCTGACCTCCTTATTGACGATGAAACACAGAAATTGCATTGGAATTAAATTTAAAATGCACAATGCCGACTTAAGTACAAGATAACTGACTCTTCTTACTGCCTATGTTGTGAACCATTCCCGTGACACTAGTTATTGATTCCGATGCTTAACTTCAGGTTTACTGTATCCCTCTGACCTTCTTATTGACGATGAAACACAGAAATTCCTTCGGAATTAAATACAAAAGGCACAATGCCGACTTAAGTACAAGATAACTGACTCTTCTTACTGTCTGTGGTTTGAACCATACCTATTATACTAGTTATAGATTCCGATGCTTCACGTCAGGTTTACTGTATCCCCCTGACCTTCTTATTGACGATGAAACACAGAAATTGCATAGGAATTAAATATAAAAGGCACAATGCCGACTTTAGTACAAGATAAATTACTCTTCTTACTGTCTATGTTGTGAACCGTTCCTATGACACTAGTTATTGTTTCCGATGCTTCACTTCAGGTATACTGTATCCCACTGACCTTCTTATTGACGATGAAACACAGATATTGTATCGGAATTAATTACAAAAGGCACAATGCTGACTTAAGTACAAGAAAACTGACTCTTCTCACTGTCTATGTTTTGAACCATTCATGTGACACAAGTTATAGATTCCGATGCTTCACTTCAGGTTTACTGTGTTCCTCTGACCTTCTTATTGACGATGAAACACAGAAATTGCATCGGAATTAAATACAAAAGGCACAATGCCGACTTAAGTGCAAGAAAACTGACTCTTCTTACTGTCAATGTTTTGAACCACTCCTGTGACACTAGTTATAGATTCCGATGCCTCACTTCAGGTTTACTGTATCCCTCTGTTCTTCTTAATGACAATGAATCACAGAAATTGCATCTGAATTAAATACAAATGACACAATGCCGACTTAAGTACAAGAAAACTGACTCTTCTATCTGTCTATGTTTGAACCATTCATGTGACACTCGTTATAGATTCCGATGCTTTACTTCAGTTTTACTGTATCCCACTGACCTTCTTATTGACGATGAAACACAGATATTGTATCGGAATTAACTACAAAAGGCACAATGCTGACTTAAGTACAAGAAAACTGACTCTTCTCACTGTCTATGCTTTGAACCATTCATGTGACACTAGTTATAGATTCCGATGCTTCACTTCAGGTTTACTGTATCCCTCTGACCTTCTTATTGACGATGAAACACAGAAATTGCATCGGAATTAAATACAAAAGGCACAATGACGACTTAAGTACAAGAAAACTGACTCTTCTTACTGTCAATGTTTTGAACCACTCCTGTGACACTAGTTATAGATTCCGATGCCTCACTTCAGGTTTACTGTATCCCTCTGTCCTTCTTATTGACAATGAAACACAGAAACTGCATCTGAAATAAATACAAAAGACACAATGCCGACTTAAGTACAAGAAAACTGACTCTTCTTACTGTCTATGTTTTGAACCATTCCTGTGACACTAGGTATAGATTCCGATGCTTCACTTCAGGTTTACTGTATCCCTCTGACCTTCTTATTGACGATGAAAGACAGAAATTGCACCGGAATTAATACAAAAGGTACAATGCCGACTTAACTACAAGAAAACGGACTCTTCTTACTGTCTGTGGTTTGAACCATACCTATTACACTAGTTATAGATTCCGATGCTTCACGTCAGGTTTACTGTATCCCTCTGACCTTCTTATTGACGATGAAACACAGAAATTGCATCGGAATTAAATATAAAAGGCACAATGCCGACTTAAGTACAAGATAACTGACTCTTCTTACTGTCTATGTTGTGAACCATTCCCGTGACACTAGTTAGTGATTCCGATGCTTCACTTCAGGTTTACTGTATAACTCTGACCTTCTAATTGACGATGAAACATAGAAATTGCATCCGAATTAAATAGAAAAGGCACAATGCCGACTTAAGTACTAGAAAACTAACTCTTCTAACTGTCTATGTTTGAACAATTCCTGTTATACTAGGTATAGATTCCGATGCTTCACTTAACGTTTACTGTATCCCTCTGACCTTCTTATTGACGATGAAACACAGAAATTGCATCGGAATTAAATACAAACGGCACAAAGCCGACTTAAGTACAAGAAAACTGACTCTTCTTACTGTCTATGATTTGAACCATTCCTGTGACACTAGTTATTGATTCCGATGCTTCACTTCAGGTTTACTGTATCCCTCTGACCTTCTTATTGACGATGAAACACAGAAATTCCTTCGGAATTAAATACAAAAGGCACAATGCCGACTTAAGTACAAGAAAACTGACTCTTCCTACTGTCAATGTTTTGAACCATTCCTGTGACACTAGTTATAGATTCCGATGCTTCACTTCAGGTTTACTGTATCCCACTGACCTTCTTATAGACGATGAAACACAGATATTGTATCGGAATTAATTACAAAAGGCACAATGCTGACTTAAGTACAAGAAAACTGACTCTTCTTACTGTCTATGTTTTGAACCACTCCTGTGACACTAGTTATAGATTCCAATGCTTCAC
This sequence comes from Schistocerca piceifrons, assembly GCF_021461385.2. NCBI lineage: Eukaryota > Metazoa > Arthropoda > Insecta > Orthoptera > Acrididae > Schistocerca > Schistocerca piceifrons. The sequence goes on along the minus strand of NW_025727600.1, from coordinate 2,147 downwards.
TTCAGGTTTACTGTATCCCTCTGATGTTCTTATTGACGATGAAACACAGAAATTACATCGGAATTAAATATAAAAGGCACAATGCCGACTTAAGTACAAGAAAACTGACTCTTCTTACTGTCTATGATTTGAACCATTCCTGTGACACTAGTTATAGATACCGATGCTTCACTTCAGGTTTACTGTATCCCTCTGACCTTCTTATAGTCGATGAAACACAGAAATTGCTTCGGAATTAAATACAAAAGGCACAATGCCGACTTAAGTACAAGATAATTGATTCTTCTTATTGTCTATGATTTGAACCATTCCTATGACACTAGTTATAGATTCCGATGCTTTACTTCAGGTTTACTGTTTCCCTCTGACCTTCATATTGACGATGAAACACAGAAATTGCATCGGAATTAAATACAAAAGGCACAATGCCGACTTAAGTACAAGAAAACTGACTCTTCTCACTGTCTATATTTTGAACCATTCATGTGACACTCGTTATAGATTCCGATGCTTTACTTCAGGTTTACTGTATCCCTCTGACCTTCTTATTGACGATGAAACACTGAAATTGCTTCGGAATTAAGTACAAAAGGCACAATGCCGACTTAAGCACAAGAAAACTGACTCTTCTTACTGTCAATGTTTTGAACCACTCCTGTGACACTAGTTATAGATTCCGATGCCTCACTTCAGGTTTACTGTATACCTCTGTCCTTCTTATTGACAATGAAACACAGAAATTGCATCGGAATTAAATACAAAAGACACAATGCCAACTTAAGTACAAGAAAACTGACTCTTCTTACTGTCTATGATTTGAACCATTCCTGTGACACTAGTTATTGATTCCGATGCTTCACTTCAGGTTTACTGTATCCCTCTGACCTTCTTATTGACGATGAAACACAGAAATTCCTTCGGAATTAAATACAAAAGGCACAATGCCGACTTCAGTACAAGATAACTGACTCTTCTTACTGTCTGTGGTTTGAACCATACCTATTATACTAGTTATAGATTCCGATGCTTCACGTCAGGTTTACTGTATACCCCTGACCTTCTTATTGACGATGAAACACAGAAATTGCATCGGAATTAAATTTAAAAGGCACAATGCCGGCTTTAGTACAAGAGAACTTACTCTTCTTACTGTCTATGTTGTGAACCGTTCCTATGACACTAGTTATTGATTCCGATGCTGCACTTCAGGTATACTGTATCCCTCTGACCTTCTAATTGACGATGAAACATAGAAATTGCATCGGAATTAAATAGAAAAGGCACAATGCCGACTTAAGTACAAGACAACTAACTCTTCTAACTGTCTATGTTTCAACATTTCCTGTTATACTAGGTATAGATTCCGATGCTTCACTTAAGGTTTACTGTATCCCTCTGACCTTATTATTGACGATGAAACACAGATATTGCATCGGAATTGAATACAAAAGGTACAATGCTGACTTAAGTACAAGAAAACTGATTCTTCTTACTGTCTATGTTTTGAACCATTCATGTGACACTCGTTATAGATTCCGATGCTTTACTTCAGGTGTACTGTATCCCTCTGACCTTCTTATTGACGATGAAACACAGAAATTGCTTCGGAATTAAATACAAAAGGCACAATGCCGACTTAAGTACAAGAAAACTGATTCTTCTTATTGTCTATGATTTGAACCATTCCTGTGACACTAGTTATAGATTCCGATGTTTCACTTCAGGTTTACTGTATCCCTCTGACCTTCTTATTGACGATGTAACACAGATATTGCATCGGAATTAATTACAAAAGGCACAATGCTGAATTAAGTACAAGAAAACTGACTCTTCTCACTGTCTATGTTTTGAACCATTCATGTGACACTAGTTATAGATTCCGATGCTTCACTTCAGGTTTACTGTATCCCTCTGACCTCCTTATTGACGATGAAACACTGAAATTGCATCGGAATTAAATACAAAAGGCACAATGCCGACTTAAGTACAAGAAAACTGACTCTTCTTACTGTCAATGTTTTGAACCACTCCTGTGACACTAGTTATAGATTCCGATGCCTCACTTCAGGTTTACTGTATCCCTCTGTCCTTCTTATTGACAATGAAACACAGAAATTGCATCTGAATTAAATACAAAAGACACAATG